>NW_015386668.1:297618-298871 GCF_001527695.2 Protobothrops mucrosquamatus | reverse complement strand
GTGGGTAATTGTGCGCAAGGCATCCCGGTCCAGAAAAGGCCGCAACTGGCGAACCAGGCGTACCCGGTAAAACGCCCCCCTGGCCACGGCCGTCAATTGATCTTCTAGTGTCAGCCGTGGATCCAGGAGGACACCCAGATTGCGCACCCTCTCTGAGGGAGCCAAAATTTCACCCCCTATAGTCAGCGACGGAGTCAGCTGACTATGCCTGGGAGCCGGCAACCACAGCCACTCAGTCTTGGAAGGGTTGAGTCTGAGTCTGTTTCTCCCCATCCAGACCCGTACGGCCTCCAGGCACCGGGCCATCATGTCAAGGGCATCATTGGGGTGGCCTGGGGTGGAAATGTACAGCTGAGTATCGTCAGCGTACTGATGGAAATCCACCCCAAAGCCACGAATGATCTCACCCAGCGGCTTCACATAAATATTGAACAATAGGGGGGAGAGGACCGACCCTTGTGACACCCCACAAGTTAGGGGCCTTGGGGTCGACCTCTGTCCCCCTGCCAATACAGACTGCGTGCGGTCGGTGAGGAAGGAGAACCACCGCATAACGGTGCCTCCCACTCCCAACTCCACCAAGCGCCGCAGCATGATACTGTGGTCCACAGTATCAAAAGCCGCTGAGAGGTCCAAAAGAACTAGGACAGAGGAATACCCCCTGTCCTGGGCCCTCCAGAGATCATTAACCAGTGCGACCAATGCCGTTTCCGTGCTGTATCCCGGCCTGAAGCCCGACTGGAGCGGATCCAGATAGACTGTTTCCTCCAGGTGCCGGGGGAATTGCTGCGCAACCACACTCTCAACAACCTTCGCCACAAAGCGAAGGTTGGAGACCGGGCGGTAGTTAGCCAATACATCTGGGTCCAGGGAAGGCTTCTTAAGGAGGGGCCTCACTACCACCTCCTTTAAGGCTGCGGGGAGGACCCCCTCCCATAAAGAAGCGTTTATAATTCCCTGGAGCCAGGCTCGTGTACCCTCCCGGGCAGCCAGTACCAGCCAGGAGGGACACGGATCCAATAGGCATGTGGTTGCATTCAGCCTCCCCAGGAGTCTGTCCACGTCCTCGGGGGCCACAGAGTCAAACTCCTCCCATACAACAGTCTCAAGACCTGCTCCCGTCTCCTCCCCCGGGGCCACCCAGTCAGAGTCAAGGCCTTCTCGGATCTGAGCGACTTTGTCATACAGATATTGAGCAAAGTCCTCGGCCCTCCCCTCCAGGGGATCCCCTCCCTCCCTCAACTGGAGGAGAG
>NW_015386668.1:279378-296958 GCF_001527695.2 Protobothrops mucrosquamatus | reverse complement strand
GCCGCTACCCCACCACCCCTACCCCGGGTCCTTGGCTGATGGAATACCTGGAACTTCCCAAGGGACAGCCTCTCATTCCATTTCAGTGTCCATTATATGAATCTGAATTTTGGGTCTCAACCTCACCTTGTATGGCATGGCTGCTCATTGCACTTTCGAATTTGTGGTTCAGGTTTTGTTAAATGTTTGCATTTCTTGTTATCCACAAAACTAATATGCTTATTCATAATTTTTGTGCAGGATACTGTTGTCTTTCTTTCACCTGGTAAAAAGGAAAACAAAGTTTGCAGAGCTTTGATGACAACAGTTTTATCATTGAATAAAAGTATTCAAAATTACTGAAATATTAATAAATAGGATAGCCATATATACTTGGAAAAAACTCTAATGTTTTCACTCTTATTTTCACTTGGGGATAAATATCAAATTCCATCCTGAAACTGATAAAATAAATTAGTGAGGATTTCATATTTTTATATAAAACTTTTAAGATAGTTTTAAAAATATTGGATTAAAACTTTGCAAAACAAACAAACAAACCCAGAAATGAAAAAAATCTAGTTTTCTAACAGATAACAAGTTTTATATTCTAACAAGTTTTATATTAGTCAAAATTCTAAACCTAAATGAATACTTCTGCCAAATATTTATCTGTGCAACAATGTAAAATAGTTTATTGAAGAAAGTGTTAAGGGTTATATTGCAGATATTAGAAACACCTAGAATAAGTCTAGAATAGCACATTCAATGCGGCAACGGAAATTTTAAAATGTTTTGACAAACCTCAAAACAGTAGTTTGCCAAAATGATTGAAAGCAGTTACATTGTTCTGAAAAAAGCAAAATAATTATGGCAAGAAAACTTCATAGCATTGTGATCACCCCGAAACAGAATCACTGTGATCAGCTGATATTACCTGGGAAGGAAGTGGGTGTTTTTACTCATTGTCCTATCAGACAGATCATTTCATGTTCTATGTGAATAACATTTATGAACATACAGTTGAAGGGCTAATTGGAATCCCTTTTCATTTTGCCAGAGGTTTACCAGGACAAAACAAATCAAGTTTGACTTTTTCTTTGTTAAAGGTATTAGTCTTTGTATCTTATCCCTCTTATATAAATATTTTGAACAATTCTGCTTTTTCACTGCAATTGGGCTGACTTAGTAGCCCTAATGACAAAATTAATATAATGGAAGATGCATCAAATTACACCAATACATATGTCGCTATACCCACAAATGTATAATCATTACCTCCTCCACATACAGCATTACAGTCTTCCCAACCTGAGTGGGTCCACATAAATAGAGGCTCCGATACCTTTGTGCTCTGATTCTCGTTAACTGGATCTAAAGGAATAGTATATTCATAATGTAGCCCATAATTCTGATCTTGAAAAAGCAGGACCTGTAATATATAAGTAATTAATATTTGTATGGCTAGATATGACAAAAAAAGCAGACATGATAAAAAAGAAACATCAGTCTACAGAAAATCATAAAGAAATTCCATAATAAATGCCCAACATTCAGAGTTAAAACTATCTTCCAGCAGGCAAAATAAGACTGGTCTCAATCAAGATAAGAGACTTCATTTATAGGAAGAAAGGAAGGAAGGAAGGAAGGAAGGAAGGAAGGAAGGAAGGAAGGAAGGAAAGAAGGAAAGAAGGAAAGAAGGAAAGAAGGAAAGAAGGAAGAATCTGTCAGTATACTCTGAGAATTCTGCCAGCAATCCAACAATTGTCTTAGCTAGGAATTCTGGTACACGTAATCCTTGACTTATAACCATTCGTTTACTGAATGAAGTTACAATAGCACTGAAAAAAGTGACTTATGACCATTTTTCACACAATTGTTGCAGCATCCCTATGGTCAGATGATCAAAACTCAGATGCTTGGCAACTGACTTATATTTATGAAAGTTGCAATGTCCTGAGGTCATGTGATCACCTTTTGTGACCTTCTGACAAGCAAAGTCAATGGGAAAGCCAGGTTCACTTAACAACTGTTTTACTAATTTAACAACTGCAGTGATTAACTTAACTATGATAAATATAATCGTAAAATGGGCCAAAGCTCACTTAACCACTGTCTTGCCTAGCAATGGAAATTTTGGGCTCAATTGTGGTTGTAAATTAAGGATTACCTGCAATTGTAGGTCTATAATTAGTCTACTCATCAAAGCCAGACTCTATTTTTGTTGTCTCCATTATCCTATTTATGATTATTCCATGTACTTCACGTATGTACACATAAGTACAAATACAAAACTCTCTCGGTGTGTTGATTTGCATTCACTTATAAAAGCTTATTTGTATATATTGGTTCTTTCCACTGAAATGAATTAAAAATTTGATGTTCTGCACTTTCACATATCCATGCTCTGAGCACAACTAGAACTTTCCTATATATTCTGAATAGTAATCAGAATTAGCACTTCAAGAGTTTGAGCACATTTGAGATTATGAAGAAATTAAAGATCCAGTATTTTAATAATTTTAAGTATAGTTTAATTTATCATTAGCATATTGTTCAGATTATGTATACATCTCCTTTTCTCCTAGATTTTTAGAATACATACATTCTTGAGATATTACCTAATCAAGGAAATACTTTTCCTAGAGAACATGCATATCATGATGCCAAACCCTAGTCCTGAAGAATGTAGGTCTTCTAATACTGATATGAGTTACTAATGGGATCGCATTATGTTGCAGATTCCCATTCGGAAATAGCTAGCCCCTTTCTTGATATGAACCATAATGTGTTGGACTAAATGAGATTGTTATCTGATCTGGCATAACTTGTTTTGTGTTCTTATGTTATTCTAAATTGGTCACCATATACTGCTTGCAAAACAATACATATATTTAGACATAAACATTTCACCCTATAACGTAGAATACATTTAAATAATTATCTATGCTACTATACCAATAAATGTAAAGGTGATGTAGTTGGACCTTTGGCAGAAATTTTTTCCCACAGACCTCTCCTAACATAATGGACAGTGGTACCAGCAATGTTGAATGTTCCAGAATGTTCTATCTTCCAATCACTATTAATAGACTGTTTGCTGGCATCTCGAAGTGCTGAGGATACATTAGAAAACAGTACAAAAGAGTGTGTTTTATGTCAGGCCTGATTATTATGCTAAAAGAGCCATTTAATCAAAAATTTAAAACAATTTAAGATTAATAAACATAATAATAAAATTCCAGTAAGAAAACAGCTGTACTTCCGCTGAATAACAAGTTATATGTACTTTCAGAATTCTCTTAACATTCAATACAGATATTACTATGTGAAAAGCCTATAATAATTAGTCTACCACTATAATATGGATACTCCAAATTATTAATTGAAAATTATTTACTTTAAAACACAGTGATACAATAGAAGAATATATATGTAACATTATGGTACTTTAAATATTATATTCATACTGTACCATTGTTCTTACAGTTTAAAAATTCTATTGATGGAATAAAACTGAGATAAGAAAATTGGTTCCAAATTTTCTAGAATTAGAAATCCCATAATCTTATTATTGACCATGCTGGTTTAGACTGTTGGGATATGAGATTCAAAGTAGCTTTCTATTTACTAACTTGAACTTCCTTTCTTCCTTTCCTCCTTCCTTTCTCCCTCCCTCCCTCCCTCCCTCTCTCTCCCTCCCTCCCTCCCTCACACACATACACACACACAAACACATTGATGAATAGCTTGTGAAATCTGAGTGCTTTTAAAAGAAATTAATAATTTATTTTGACTATGTAATCTATTGATGACAATTGTTTGCAAATACATAACATAAGGCAAACTTTTGACTTAAACTTCCTATAGATTTGCATATAGTCTGGATATTTGTAACTGACTTTTGAAATGAAACCTATTCTGTCTTTGATCTATCCTGCCAAAAATAATGCTTTTTGGCTATTTCCTTTCTACAGCTTAATCAAGCCACACATTTAATGTCAACTTATATAGATTACTAGGAACTGTCAGTACTGATTCATAGTCTTTCACTGTTCTTCCTATAATGTGAATTTTGATAGTTCAGACTCAGAAATATAGAATTAAATAGGCTTGAAGTCCTCTAGAAATGGTGGCTCTAACGCGTACTTTCTCACTGAAGTTCCATATTTGTCATTAATCATGTGAAAGTGCTTCAGTTACTCAACTCTTGTCCCCAAATTCTTCATAGTTTTATCTTTGTGTGAGTCACTCCTGGCAATCAATTCCCATCCATATTTGGACTATAGGAAACAATGGCAATAACAGCATCAAAAATATAATTAAATTATCCAAGAATCATTTTGGCCATCAAAGGGCAGCAAAAAAAAAATACAAATAGTGTGAAATGTTCTGTAATATTTGCAGTATTCAATAATGCAACAGTGCTAAAAAGCTTTTCCCTTTTACTGTCATAACATTTAGAGTATTTTATTTAATAAAATAAAAGTGAAAAGGCCCACACTGGAATACAGTGGAAACCATAACATCATCAAACTTGTTGATGACTTCTAGTACAATTAGTGGAGAAACACCCTCTGCCCAAGACAGAATACATTTAAGTAATACATTTATCATGTAAAATTCTGATATTTTCAAAGGAACATAACCAGAAAATCAGATACTACCTAAAGATGTGAGTATGATCGCTCAAGAAAATGTGAACTTTTCCAAAATATGATATACCATCATTCTATTTCTAGTCATTATCTTAATCTGATTTTCTGCTTGTTTAAACTATCCACAATATGTACTCAATACACAGTACACAATATTGCCTTCCTAATTTATGGCTGTTATCTCAAGTAGCACCGTACGCAGCAACTACAAAAAACCCACAAAAAAACCACAAATGAAGGTAAAATAAAGCCTACTGCACCAGAGAAGACAAAGGAACTATCTTCCTCAAACTATGTGATGGAAGCCAAAGCACGGGAAAAGAGAACCTCTACATGCCATCTGCTTTCTGCTGCCTAGATGTATTGCAACTGCCATTCCCAGACAAGGATTCCAGTTGCAACATATGTCATGCTGAGAAAAACACTCACGTTTTTTTTAAAAGTACGTAAGAAGTAGTAACCTTATGTGGAGGTCATGAGTCAAAACAGCCTGTTGGTAAGCCAGTTGCAGCTTTCTTTAAAGCAGCCTGCCCTTATACAGTTAATAATGCCTTCATTGAGTCATGTTTGACTGCTGCAATATATTCTATTTAGGCTGTCTTAAAGCCTAATTGGAAACTGCAGTTGATTCCAAAGGCTGCGGTCCAATTGCTGGAGGGTGACAGCTTGTTTTATACTGTGGGCAAAACTTACACTGTGAGCAACCAATACAATTCGGTGTAAAATTAAAAATGCTGATTATGACTTATAAAGCCCTTTATGGCATGAGTCCTTTCTAACTGGAATCTGCCTACCCTGTGCGTGTAGGTTGAGCAGGTAGGTTGAAATTCTCACCAATGAGGGGGAAGAGGGTAGAGTATGAAAACAGGACTTCTCAGTGGCTATCCCTATGCTATATAATATCTTGTCTCTCCCAGATGAAGATGCCTCCACCCCATTACTATTTGTGATATAATAATGTTCTATATAACATATGGTTTCCTGTGTTTGTTCTTACATCCAGTATTAGATTATTTTAGAAATTTTAATGGTAATTTCTACATAATGTCTTAATAATTGTGGCATTTCATATTATATGATTTACAGTATGCATAGAATCCTGCATTGGACTGTCAGAACATTTTATAAATAAATAATAAATAAGTTAAAGTCCTTTATCCTTTTCTCGTTAAAAATTATCCACCAGGCCTACATATCTCATTTACACAACCCATTCAAAAGCTGAACTAAATAATATTTGTATTCAAGTGACTATTTGGATTTTTACATTGGCCTTTTTAATATAGAGTTCCCTAAGAAAGAAGAATTCATGTCCAGGAGTATGAATGTCTTATCTACAAAAGGCTTCCTGGATAAGTCTTAGTAAAACATTTACTTGGGACAAGTCTGTAGAAGTCCAATTAACACATCGTTGTCAATCATTCCGTCATGTCCAACCCTCGGCCACTCTATGTATCAGCATTCTTCATGACCCTCTGTCTTGTACCACCTCCTTCAGATCCGCCATGGTCATCCTGATGTTATCCACATCCAGCCAACAGGTACTAGGGCGACCCTTTCTCCATTTTCTGGTGATCCCTCTCAGCATGATTGACTTTTTGAGTGAGTCATCTTGCATGACATGGCCCAAGTAAGATAGCCTTTATGATAGCCAATTACTACTCAGAATAGTTAATACTCAGAACAGTTCAACTAGCTGATGTTGTATGGATGTAAAATTTATCACTGTTATGAATCTAAAGAGGAAATCCATGTAGGTACCTTTTGGTTGGAAGGAGCCAAAGAGTGGTGCATCTCCCCATAGATGCAAAAAAATCCAAAACCCTAGAAAATGCACCCAGCCTTCTAGGCAAAGCAATCAGTTAGATATGAGTGGGAAAAGAAAAGTAGTAGTTAAATAAGAGAGATTACCAGCCTTGTGTGGCAAGTGATTTAGAGTATAAAAATACAGGGGAAATACCTGTAGGGAAAACTCCAGACATATGAAATTATATATATTAGAATTATATATTATATGAGAAGAAATAATTTGGCTACTGCTGACACCTCTGTAATTTGGCATGAAGTTGTGGTGATATTGTGTGAATACTGCAGATTCCATCCACGTGCTAGCATTGAGCTTATACATTTGAATTACTGTATTTGTTTTCTCCTCTTTTTTATATTACATATTCTTCATATATGGCATATCCATTTCTCCTTTTATGCTTCTAATTGTGGCAACACTTCCATTCTTGTTATTGTGATTCTCGTATTTCCACTTAGAAAACAAATCAATACTATCTTCACATAAACAAATCCAGATGTGGATTGATATGATCTTTCAGGTCTTCCCTTTTGATCTGTACAGATGCAACATGCATGCAAACAATTTCATTTGAGGAAAATGGACAATATGTTTTTGAAGTTTTCCTGGGCCCTTCAGCTTGTAAAAACATAATTAAATATGTTTTGGAGAAAAATGAGTTTAAAAAAATGCATTCCATTTGCAAAGTTAGGAAAAGAACTCTAGATTTAAACAGCAATCTTGTTCTTCTCTTCTGAATGTTTTGTATATCATCAAAAGATAATTAAATATTATGTGAATTTTTTTTTTAAAAAAACAACATTCCTGATCTTGTCTGTGACACACTCACACAATCCAGCAGCAATACTTTATACCTGGTACATTGTATATCTTCTTGAGAATTTTAGTTCACTCAAGATGCATTCACACATATACCAAACACACCACACACACAGACACACACACACAGAATTTTTAAAGCACTACACTGCAAGATTAAAATCAAGCGGCATTTATATGTATAATATACTTTATACAAAAAAGCTCTTTTTGTTGCATGGGAACTTCTTTTGTGTGCTATAGTTCCTAACACTGATTATTATTCTAGGCCAAACGTTTCAAGGGAGACCCTCCGCTAAAAAGGTAACACAAGCCATGTCTCACTATAACCAACTCTGACAGGTCAAGTATCAGCTACATTTTATTCATTTTTATTTAGGACATTTATAGTGATATTTGCAATATTTATTGATGGCTTGTAAACACTGGAAACAATGATATGTTGGAAAACTAATTTTTGCTCTATTAAAATTTAAATACAGACTCCAAATCATACTCAAATTAGTATTCAGTTCTCACTCTGTAACTTACTCCCAAGTCACTTAGCATTGGAAGGTGGTGGGGGAGAGAAGAGAAATGTATTCTAAGGATTACAGCTATCTAATTAGGCTCTTGGATACACTGATTCATTCTTTTTCAAAATGGACCTTGCATGTATCTTCTTTGGCAATACTGCTAACTACGCAGTAAGATTATATGATTCCATTTTTTAGACTTGCATTTATATTCAGAGGTAATTCTCATCCACTTCAAGAAGAGTCACCCCCTACAGCCTTCCACAAATTGTAACACTGTAACTAATACAGGGGTGTGCAATTATGGCAATTTTATGACCTGTGGATTTCAACATCAGGGAAAGAATTCCTGAGCCAGCAGGTTGTAAACTTGCTAAAGTTGCCCACTCCTGGAATAATATATGTGTAACTGTTTTATATCACCTTTCAGTTTTCAGTCTACTGCTTTGGCAAACTTAGATTCTTTTAAATATTTCCACAAGGCAAAAGCAGTATCAGTTGAGTCTGACAAACATTAGAAATCATAATTCTGGATATTTTCCAAAATGAGCTTTCGGTTGCTGTCAGTTTCATCTTTTTTTTTTGTGAGTGCTTAGAACTAAGCTAGAAACTTAGACTCTGCCCGTTTTTCTCTTTCAGTATTTAGTTGATTCTGTGGTAAATTATAAGAGACAGTAAGTCCCACAGAGACTTCTTTGTTTCTATGTTTTACAAAAACTATTTACAGACCTCTAGTCATGAAAAGATTTGTGAATTTTGCAACTTTTGAATCAATCATTCTAAAATAGCCGAACTAAGTGCTAACACTTGGCAAAACACCAAATCAGCTAGTTCTTTTTTTAAAAATCACTGAAATTTTTGACCAATTTATCGTTTTTACTTTTTGGGAACTGCATTCAAAATAAATTACAGTTAGCTACAGTTCACAACAGTTTATATTCTATTAACTAATTCTACTGTGGTAATAAGAAAAATTTGATATAAACAATAAAGCTGTACAATATATACAGAAACTATATGAAACATTAGGTTATATTAATAAATTGCTAGCATTCCAGTTGGTCAGTTTTAATCTGATCAATAACAACCTTATTACTTTTTTCCTGAAATTCTGAACTAGAATGCTTCCATTTTGCTACTTAAAGAAGAAGCTAATTGCTTTGGTTTCATCCAGGTTAGACAGACCCTCCATCCTGACAGTCACACTGTTTGATTTGATTTGATCACAACTTACCCAAGTAGCTGTGAGCTGGTTTTTCTTCCACAACTTTGATTCTTCTTGCTCCTGCAGGTATCACTAAGGCTTCCACATAACCTGAGTATATATACCGACATTTATATTGTTATCTGTTTATTTAAATTAGAATAATATTTATATTAAAGTTGGTTCCATCTATTCAAAAATCTTTAAAATTATATTTGCTCTTAATGCCCTATTTTCTTTGAGTCAAATTTCTGGAATCTAGACTTTTGATTTTGTGCATCAAATTCTTGTTCTCTCTCCCCCTCCCCCCGATTATCAAGTATTACTGTATCTCACTTGAACAATTCTGAGTTGATTACAAACCTGTCCCCTTTATAGATTCCATGGACAATAAAAGGGAGGAAAAGTTTTTATCTTTTCTGAAAAATATCAATGAACCTATACTATTCTTTATTCAAAGAAACTATATTTTCCAAAAAGTTTGTCATGAGTCTATATCTTCCCTATTTTTATCTCTGAGCTACAGTACATAAAGAAGTGCTAAATTGCTAAGTCAGCTGTTCTGTCAACTACTTGGAGAGGGTTCTATGGATCAGCTATCGACCAAAGCACTTTAGTTTCCAACCATCCTACTTAGGACCAAAAAGATGGCCAGGGTGGGTCAAACATAAACTTCTAGTCTTTGCTTAATATGTAAGACTCTGTTGGAAGCATTAAACCAGGGGTGTTAAACTGCTGGCCCGCGGGCCGGATGTGTCACGCAGAAGCCACGCCCACCCCATTGCCAGCAATGGCAAAACAGTTCCGATACGTTGAGTGACATCACGTGACGTCGCGAGTTTGACATGTCTGCATTAAACAAATTGGGATATAAGAAATTTCACATACTCTATTATCATCTAACTAGTATTCTTAAACTAGTGGTGGTGGGCAGCTGAACAGGTCAAACCATCTCTTGTGCTAATACTTTGTTAAGCCATGCTTCACTGGATCATTCAGCAGCTGCCGCTAGTCAACAATATTAGAATGTGATTGCTAGCCACCTTTAAATAAGTTTCATGAATGTTGGAAGTTAGAAAGAAAATCCTGCTCTGTTTTAACACAGAATGCAGAATAACAGAGTTGGAAGAGACTGTTGAGGTCTTCTAGTCCAGCAGCCCCCAACATTTTGGGCACCGGGGACCAGTTCCATGGAGAAAGGTTTTTCTGCAGACTGGAGGGAGCATGGTTTCATGTGCTGCCTGTATCCCACAGATGGAGCTTCACTTGTTTGCACAGCCAGGTTTCTGGCATGCTGCGACCTGGTGCCAGTCCACGGACCAGGGATTGGGGACCCCTGTTCTAATCCACCCCCTTGCTCAAGCAGAAGACCCTATTCTATTCCACTCTTGTATGTGTTCTTATAATCCCCCCTCACAGTACAAACATTTATTATGAGAAGCAGTATGCACAGGGTGGGGTGGGGTGGGGTCAATGTTCCAAATCTACAAGATGATAGCACTTGTGCTATGAACAAAGCTCTACCACTTGATACATGCATCGTCAAACATTTATATTAAGATTTTGCAGATTTTAATTTCCTCTTCAGATATCCATGATTGAAATTCTGTTGGAAATATTATTTTAATTAGTTGTTTTAAAGCTGAAATAATTTAATTTAACTTTCTAAGTGTTTTTTGAAAGATCACTAATTACCAAATTCCTAGCAGGTTTTGTCATATCATTCCTAATATAATTCAATTTATTATTCCCTTTCAGCAATCTGAAGGGGAATAGTAGAAGAGATTGGACAACCATTTCTCTGAAATTGTATAGGATCTCCTGCCTGAGCAGGAGGTTGAACTAGAAGACCTGCAAGGTCCCTTTCAACTCTGTTACTCTGTTAATTCTGTTAGTCTGCAAACATTTTTATTACAGCCAAAAGGCACTACAAAACAAAGAAGCAGCAGCAACATAGCATTATCATCTGCTGATACTGAACTGGATATATACTGAATAATTACTGCATTTATTTGTTTACATTTCTTACTTTTACCATGTGAATGGCTAATATCAAAGAGATTCACTACTGGCATTTTTACTGATATCATTTTATAATTTTCACTTGGGCCGATTCCAGAGGATTGGGTAAAATATTTATATTAACATTCCTAGATTAATAAAAAAAATCAGAAGTAAATTTAACATATTTACATTGCTCCACTGTGGGCAGGGGATAAGGAAATGGGACTTCTAGATTTCCTTCCCAACTCAACAAAAATTACTTGGCAAATTCTAAATAGCTATATCCAAAATAAATATACAGAAATGTGTACTATCCGCAAATACAGTGTCTACAGTTAACTGATCATAACAAAGCTAGACATTCATTCAAACACTTGAATGGGAAAAACCGCAGCAGTAATACAGATTCAATAAAAACAAATACTACTTAATCATTAAGACCACAGATAAGCACTGTGGTTGCAAACTCCAGAAAGCTTCACATGCATAATTCTTGAAGAAATGAACAGGATTTATATCTGTATAACTAGACATAAAACATAGCCTATGTTTTATAGTCCTTTAAATTTAATTTATTGACTAATAGGAAAATGATTGTTTTTATCAAATTATTTCTACAAATCAGAAACGGGATAGTTTCATAAGTAGTTCATCTATACTAAAAAGATCCTGTATTTTAAAGCAATCATTTTTTTTGTAGAAATATATAAGCTTGCTAGAAAGGTATGGTGTACCTTACCTGGCATTTCTGGAAAGGTTAAATAGATTTCTATAGAATTACAAGATTGACAAATGAAGAACAGGAACCTTAAATTTATTTATTATTTATTTATTAAATTTAAATGTATTAAGTAATATTATTAAGTAATTATTTAATATTTCTTTTTACCTCTGCCCTATTTTAGAATATTTAAACTCTTAAAATAATTAATATATTACAATAAATATACAATAATATAATATATAAAATACAACAATAATATAAGTAATATAAGTAATATAATTAATACAATATAATAATATATTCAATAATATAATTTCAATATCCAGACTCTTCAAGTTTAGGCACGAGTAGGCACGAGTAGGCTTACTTGGGGGCCCAGAGTGAAACATTATGACACAAGCATTACAATGTTATGCAAGCACCACTTTTTATATCTGCATTGTGATATAGAATCCACATATGTAAGGGACAGAGCTCATGTTGTGATATTGCAGCATTCATTTTATCATTAAAAGGAAACTTTAATGTTTCATTAAATGCTGGTGCAGATGCTGTGAAGTTGCACATAGGTTTTTCCATCAATTTTAAGCAAAATTCAAGTTATAAAACTTCAAACATCTAGTTCACATTTTTGCACTTTTTATGCTATATGCAATCTTCTTTACAGGACCCAGAAACACCCAAAGAATGAAAACATCTAATTTTCATTTAACTTCATCAATTTACATCTGATTTTTAATGTGAAACTTTATTTGATTTGATGTGTTAATTGATTATTAATATATTTTCTGCTTCCAATTAAAGTGAAACCTCAGTTCCCTTTAGTGCAGGGGTCCCCAACTCCCAGTCCATGGTCCGGTACCGGGACATGGCCTGCCAGCAATTGGGCCGCACAAACAAGGAAAGCTCCATTTGTGGGACGCAGGCAGCACACAAACCCACACGCTCTCCAGACCGCAGAAAAATTTTTCTCCACGGAACCGGTCCCTGGTGCCCAAAAGGTTCGGGACCTCTGCTTTAGTTGACTTCAGATGCAATGGATAACATCTCTGTTCCAATTTCCACCCAAAATGACAGACAAGGCCACTGGATGCAATGTACTCCAGATGGCACAATTAAATTTATTTTTTTACAATTTCTGCTACTATTTATATCATTTGTGTAATTACTTAATTATGCAACTGATATAAATATTGTGATGATATTTTTGTATTTGTTTGATATGTGAGCATACCTTCCCTCAAGAATTATATAGAACAATAGAAGAAGTTTGATATCTGCATCTGACATCTTTTTAACACTTGAATTAGTTTTTTTTTTTTACAAAGGAGCAAGACTTTTAAATAATATGATTATAAAGTTTGAGGAGTCGTTGTGTTTCTAGCATCATTTCTAGGCCCTTTCTTCCCTTTCATATTCCTATGTTGGTCAACTTTGAAGTTGGATTGATTCTTTAATGCAGCTGTATGAGTTTATTTATATTTTGTTCATTTAATATTAAAAAACCTATTCATTTTTTCTATAAATGAAATAATTTTCTTTGGGCAAATGATCTTATTTCTGTCCTTTATTTAAAATTCTAGTGTTGATAACATTTTAATCCAGAGCAGTATTTACTGTTCAGGTACACAAAATAATCCCAGATAAGATCCTGTATCCAAAAGTATAGAGTTGGATTTACAACATACTTATTCTTAGTGTATGTGTTCCTAATTTCCTTAGCAACAAGGTTGAAACTGGGTAAAATTAAGCTAAAATACTTTTCCTAAATGCTGTGCTTTAATTTATACAACATAAAAATAGGATGATACTACACAATTTATAGCCTGCAGAATACTCATCGCATTTAAATTTTTTGCAGATTTTAATAAATACATTTTAAAAGATGTTTACCTGCTCCTCGAGTATGATTAAAATCTCCTTTAACAACTCTACATGATTTTCCATCTCCATTGCAGACACCACAGTGATCTTCCCATGCCAAAGAACCCAATATGCCATCACAGCCGAATTTCTGAAGAAAAAAAAAGAAAGAATAGCATATTTTCCGCTCTAGGCTAAAGGATCAAATTAGACTATAATTAGTAAGAAATATATTATTTACTAACAATAAAATGTGATAACCTATTTTGAACTATTCTGGGGTATCTGGACAGCAAACGGAATTAAAAAAATATTCTTTCTCATCAGAAATTTTATCACTTTTTCCTTAAAAGATTGGTTTTAAGAAGCCCTCCTTCAAAATTCCTACTTCATACATACAAAAATATAGCATTATTATTAATTTCTTCTACAGTGTTCTAAATTTAAATTGCAGATTAATTTAAGTTTAAAGATGACATCCATAATCTAAAAGAATTAAGGGGGAAAAACTTCAAAATAATTAAACAGTAATAGTTAGTTTTGGAAGATTTACCTGACATTTTCCATTTGCACATACATCTAGATCCTGAGGCCCACAGGAAGTTCCATCCATCACTTTCTCTGTTACCAATATTGGCTGTTCTTTTCCATTTGGAGAACAAAATAACGCACATGGTTTTTCTATGTGAATAAATACATTTTTTTAAAAAATGTGATTTGAAAATAGTTTTAAACAATTCAAATAATCCAGTACTGGTTATATAACACATATATTTTAAGAGATTTAATGAGTACATTATTGGAAAATTTTAAAGATTTTCATGGTTGAATAGTGTTGATTTATTAATTGACAGCACAAAATCTCCTCTTATTTTTCCCACAACAATCCTGTGTGATGGGTTGGGTTAAGAGACAATGATTGGCAGTCTCCTGGTTTCTAGCCTGATGCCTTAATCCCTAGACCAAACTGGCTCTCAGTTTGCTACATTATTGTCAGGTGCAAGAAATGACACTGAGAGACTGATCAGAGCAGTTCATTTATTGCTACTCACCTATTTACAATAATTTCACCAGACTAACTGTACTCACTACAGAACAACCAGATAAGCACTTCAGGTTGAGGAGGGGTGCCTAATCTCCCTTGTTTCCTCTCCTTCAGGGATTCTAGGCTAGCCACTCTTTTAACTCCTCCCCCGCTTCAGTTGCAGCTTCCACTACTATTATTATATATACTGCATTATAAATAAACAATATATTATAATAATATAACAGTAATACACAATTCTTGTGACAATCCATTTTTAAAAATCAATGTTTACAAATCATAGACATCCAGTCATGGATTATTCTACATGTAATATAGCACTCCTGAGCAATTTTCCTCCCCTTTCACAATAACAAAAAATGTGGCTAAAAAAATAAGGCTCAAATTCATCTTTACTTGTTTGTCTCTTCATTGAAGTAGCAAAGAAGACTGGTATTAACTTAAAATGTTATTTTAAAATAGAGACAATATGATAAATACATTGACATTTTCCAGTAATTGGCCAAGGAAAATATATTTATTTGTACTCAGCTTCTTGCTAAACTGCAAAGAATGACTTCATTATCTTTAAAGTAAATGGCATCATTCTGATTATATTTGAAAGAAACAAGGTAATAACAGAATTAAATGCTGATAAATTATTTTACTTTTTGAGACATTTTAGGACTAAATCTGCCCTTTTTTAGTGATCAACCTTTAGGAACAATTCTTACTTTATGAATTATTTGCATTTTGTATTTCAAACTGAACAATTCTGTGGTATTCTAAATGCTAAAACATGTATTCCGACACAAGCTTTTATCACTATATTTATGTGATGAAGTGCACAAAGGCAATATCAGCATTACATAACTAGTCATAAGGTTCATAACATACTTCTTTGATTTTGTTGCAAATCTGTAGTATGGATAAAATTACATTTTAAAAAAATGCTTCATGATTAATTAAAATATATAATTCTAGTATTTATTTTATATCTGCCAAAATCCACTGCATGCTGTATTATTTATTTAAATGGAAGAAACCATTCTTCTTCTTTTTTTCAAAAAAGCACACAAAAGTATTTCTTAAGTAATCTACTATAAAGTTTTAAAACTGCACTACTCTCATTGTTTTCACTAGATTAGTCAACATCACTGATATGGTTCCTACTACTTTATCGAACTAGTATAATTATCGGGTACAATGAACTGTTAAATCTATTTTAATACATATGTGCAGATTTGTGTGTGGGTATATGCGTGTGTATTTTGTGTGGGTATATATGTGTTGCACAAGTGTACTTTTGACAGTAAGCTTGTGGCGATTAAATATAAGGCTGGGGTATGTTCTTACCTTCATCTACAACAGCCTGCCATTGGTGTATATGTTTCTGATATGCTAGCCTAACGCTGAAGGCCTGACACTGCCAATCCCTGAATGCAGGCAGTCCAGGAGTACAAGAGGGATTCTCACATATTTTGTATTGTATTCTTGATCCCTGGCATTCTGTTTCTTCATAACCTGGACTAGGAAAAATAAAAATAAAAATTATTAAATTAAATTTAGTTGTGTGCACATGGCCTGCATGGTTTACATTGTTATTACTGCCATCACATTTGTATCTGTGGAATTAAGGAGGAGTATGTGGTTTCACATCACCTCACTTTATCCCTAGCTAGAACACTTTCATTTCAAAATCACACACTGGGATGCATAATCCCAGTCCAATATATAAGCACTATACTACTTACAAACAATTAAAATAACAGTGATTACCTATGTGCAGCCTGTCTTTAAATGGTAAAGAGAATCTAATATTTGGAACCTATTGTAATCAACTAACAGCAACTGTTACAAAAAAATTCTCTGTGAATATTATGGTACCAAGCTAGAATTAGGCTAAACCATGACGATTATTTGACTCTCTCTTCGTCAGCCTTTTCTAATCTTGTTGTCTCCTGACAGATTGGGGGCCACCATGATCAGATATTCTAAAAGGTGCACCCTAATATATTTGATGAATAACAAAGCAGGAAAGGTTGAAATGGATTATCCTTAATGTATGTGAATTCTTCCCCATACTGCCAATATGCATAGAATTGAGTAATGACCTGTATAAAGATCCCAACTCTACCATTTATTTTAAAACCTGAAATACAAACCAAATACTACTTACTTAGTTTTCCGTCCTTAAAATGAATTGTATATAAAGAAATATATTTGAGAGTACCTATCACAGCTCTTGAAATATCAGTGTTTACTGATAATGTACAATTTTATGTAATATCACGAACCTAGTTGTGTAATATCCTCTTTACATTGTTGAAGTAGTAGACAGTGCATCTGTCCATAACTAATTTGGAATTTATTAAATAATATGACAAGCAGAACACAAATAAGCTGTTGCTTACCTAGCACATCTTCGTTGTCGACTGCTGATTCCAGTGTTACAAGTTCTGCTACAAGAGCCCCAGGTACTCCATTCTGCTTCCATGTGTCCAGTGAAAGATGTTTTACTGGTACATTCTCCAACTTTACACCACTATTACAAAAGTCAGCTTTTATTTTAAAATATATGAAGTACACTCAAAATAATTTACTATATAAACTCAAGAGGAAGTCCACACTGAACATACTACAATAACTGATAAAATGGCAAAGCAGAGAGGAATAAAAGTATAATTTTGCCTTAGTTAATGCATTTTTGGTAGCTGGAGGGAAAAATAAGTCTTCCCTTCAGATAAATTCACTATTGCTCTAGCTATTCAAACAAATTTTCTTGAAAGGTACAAAATCAAGGGCATAACTATTTTTTAATTAAATTCAATATGTGCAAAACAGAGAAATGTTAGTTTTTACATTACATTAGAATGAAAGAGACGTGGTTACTACTTAGTTAGTTCTGCACTCTTAAAGCACACTTATTGCTAAACAATTATATAATCTATGCTAGTGCACATTTTGTCTTTTTACCTGTTGT
>NW_015386668.1:258700-277996 GCF_001527695.2 Protobothrops mucrosquamatus | reverse complement strand
ACCGGTCTATGGGAGGGAATCTGTGGCAGAAGGCGGTCTCGGAGGTAGCCAGGTCCTATGCCATGGAGCGCTTTAAAGGTGGTAACTAACACCTTAAAGCGCACCCGGAAGGCCACTGGCAACCAGTGCAGCTCGCGCAACAGCGGCGTTACATGGGAGTGACGAGTCCCTCCCAACACCGCCCGCGCGGCCGCATTCTATATTAAGGTTTTTCCTGTTGTTGGTTGATTGTATGAGACTTCCATTGATTTAAATATTTATGGATTTCACTTAATTAAATGACTTATTTATTTTACTCAGTTGTATTTCCCTTCTGAAAATAAGGGTCTCAACTTTTATTATTTACTGATAGATCCACAAGTTTCATTGGAATTGAAAATGAAGTGCCAGTTTGACTTTAAATCAGTATGGTACTATTATTCTAAATTATTTGAAATTTAATAATAAATAATAAATTAGCAATAATACTTGAAACTAATCATAGATAAAAAAACACTAGAAATAGGATAATTCATTTCTTGTAGTTACAACTACAATAGTATGCATGTTCTACAAAGACTAAGTGCCTTCAATTAAACAATAGCAACTGCTGAGGAAATATCCCCTGTATATTAATGGAGGTATAATATTTAAATCAATTAGTTGGCACTTCAGAATAATCACTTTTTAAATCAAAATGGTGCATTGAAATATAGATTTAAGATCACATAAAAACAAATACACTTATTAAAAATTAATGGTGTTATAAGGCACCTTTCCAATGTCGCAATCTGTTCCATCCATCGGTGGATCCAACTTAGTTTTACATTCTTTCTCACCTTCAACTTTACACCATAACCCAGCGCAAATAACATGCTGGAAAGAAATAAACAAATAGAAATGTATAACTTTCACAAGAAATATATTTTAAGAAGCTGTAAATGAATTCTGCTTTTGCTATAGAATATCTTCTCTTTTCATGACCTCAAAACAAAAATACTGCAAGTCTGACTGCAAAATAAAAACATATAAATATAAATAAATATATTTATTACATAAATATAAAACTGGGATTACATAAATGTATTTATTTATTATTTATATTTATAAATATAAAATTGGGATTGTCTTTTCTGGTCCTATTTTTCCTTCCATCTTCAATTTGCCTTGTGAAGGCAATTAATTAACCAATGTAAAGTTTTAGCTTTATGTAGTTTAATGGACTGTAATGAGTCTCCTGAAAACAATTTCTGTACATTCCCTGGAGAAGAATCTGATTGGGATATTTTTATTTTTATTTATTTTTTTAATTTTTTTTGTATTTTTCACTATACACCATACACCAAAAACTACATAAACATAAATCTTTTCTTCTAACAGAACAGTGCTTTACATTTTAAATATTCTTTACATCTTATTTACATTTTATGTACATCAATAATTATGTCTTTTTCTTTCTCTGTTCTAGCCAATTATAACATTTATTCCAATGATTGGGATATTTTTAATACATAACTTCAAAAGTGAACATACATAAACAAAGATAAACGTGTGAGATTAAATCATTACATTACAGAAACACTAAATTTAAAGAATAATAAAAGGCTAGAATGACAGTGATCCCATTTTATTCTTCACATAGTTTATACGTAAAGCTGCCTTTTCCATCCCTTCATGTCTAACTTGATTCCTGGCAACTACATAGACAAGTCCGGGCAATTATTCAGGCAGCGGTTTTGGAAGTGGCTGATCACTGCCTTCATCCCAGGATTGAGAAAGAATAACTGGCCCCAAAGTCACCCAGTTCTCTTTCAAGCTTAAGGCAGGATTAGAAACTCTGCTTTCCCAGTTCCTAGTCCAGCACCTTGACCACTAGGCCAAACTGGTTTGCTAAAATACACAAAATGAATTCAAATATGCATATTTCAATTTCAGAGAAGAATCGATATTAACTCAGTTCAATAATAGTAATGTGAATTAATTAATTAATTTCTAATTTGTATTATAAACTGATAAGAAAAATAGTATACAATGTAGTAAATTTAAAACTATTTCCTTATAATTATTATTATTATTATTATTATTATTATTATTATTATTATTATTATTATTATTAATTATATTTCTACCCCGCCCTTCTCCCTGCGGACTCAGGGCGGCTTACAACCATTCAAAAACAAATACACAAATACAAAAATGCCAAACTTAACATGTTAATTAAAATGAAACATTATTCTAAGACCGAAAATTCGAATTTTTTATTTATTTATTTTTTAAATTATTTTAAAACCAAATTAAAATAACCCTTAGGTTATTTTAATCATGACAAATATGTGTAGTTTTAATATTTATATTTTAATACATAAATCATTAGTAGCAATAGTATTGAGGAGGGTGTCAAACTGGCTTGTCTGAAAAGAATTGATATCACCACATGAGCCCGCATCTTTCTTACATATATCATAAGTTTGCACGAAGATCCCAAAAGGGTGAAGCTTGTTGACAGTGGTTGGAGCTGCAGACTCTTTATAGTAGTATATTAAAACTTCAAATCAAGATTACATTTTGATAATAAGATTTCAAATTCTATGGGTGGAATGAAGATGATTTGATAGGTAGGTGTTATTTTTGTATCCATGGACAGATGTGCAGGTAAGTAGGCCTGGCAAACAAACATGTTAAATCTCTCTACTGGCCAAAGAAAGAAAGGAAGAACACCGCCGGCCATGGAGAGTGAAAAGAAGAATAAGGCAGTAGGAGGTAGGAAAGAAGAAAAAAAATGAACTTTCTACTCACTGATGAGAGATTATAAAAGAGTAAAATAGAATTTGGATAGATTTTAGCACAATAAAGTTTCAAAATTATATTATCCTAGATGTAACTGTTAATAGATATTATTGTTCAATCCATTATTTTGGTGAATAAAAAATGCTGGCAAAAATGAAATGGCTATTTTACAAGTAGCTCTGTTTCTCAATATTTTAAATTTTTACTTAATATAATTATGTTTAAATTAAAATAATGTATTAAAAATTAATAAAACAATTTTCAATAAAAAGTGAAATGATCTATATTTTTACCATTTTAAAATTCATTTTAATGCAAGAAAAGGCTTCACTGTGACAACCTTCAAACTAATAAATTAGTCTTCATGCAACATTCCTGATTATTTGAGTTGGAAATATCTAGCTTATAGCCCACCATTTTACTTTTTGACCTGGAGTAATTAAGATAAAATTGAAGCTATTAATATACTTTCTTCCATTTTATTCCAAACCCTATCTTAAAAACAGAAAAATATAGCAAGCATTCTAATTCAGTAAGGCAACCTTGTTCTCCAAGGACGATAAACTTTGAATGTGTAAGAGAAATGCAAAATCTATTCTATCTTGTGAATGAAAGCTTGGCAACATATAACACCTGAAGTTTTATACCACTGCACAACCATTATAAAGGTTTGATTTGATTTGATATCTGTCATTTAAATATTGAAAAATCAGAATGGAAACAATCTGAAGAAGCTTTGGACAGTTAATAAAGGAAACATTCAGAATTATTCTATATTTCTTTATTCCTTTAATCCTTCGCTATTATTATTTCTTCAATGTTATTGTTCTGCCACAAAATACAGAAAGGCAAAACAACAAACTTTAAACCTGGGTATATTGTTAAGTCATAAATGATGGTAATCTATTATTCCTACCTGCATTTCTTGGCAGAAAGAGGCAGATGGTCCAAAAAGAATCTGGCATTGTTCATCTGCAGTGTATTTTATCCCAGGGAGCTTTGAAGGAATAATCACAGAATTGAGGCTCTGGGGATTTGTATGCAGCAAGCAGTTACTGGCCTTTGACCTGGCAATGCATAAGAGATTGGTGAATAATAACAGAGACTATTTTGTACTAATATTTAGTACAAACATATTAACTTTCTAACTACTGAGAATGACTTCCATTTTGATTTTCTAATGACAAGAAAACACCCAGTGCTGTACCCTCGATTCGGTCTGTTGTATATATACTGTATAAGGAGCTGGGAAGGCAACTTCCTTCGTAATCTGCTTTTCTCCTGATATATGCCTCTCTAGAAGGAAGGAAAGAAGGAAGAACTAAAGTGTTCATTATTATAAGTAGGTATGCAGATGGAATCACTGTATAGTCCTTCCAGTCATGGCATTTCATAGCTTCTCTTCTCCTCTCTTTTATCGCCTTGCTAAAGAATTCTAACATCTTTTTTTGTCTCAAAAGGTATGTATCAAAAGTATGATAAATTCGAAAGATTATTGACTGGAGGCAAATTAGTGACTAGAGTTCTATCACAATCTGGGACATTCATCTTACTTAGTAACATTGAATGTTATTAAATAATTAAACTCAGTGTCCATCTAACTAAAAACAATTCTGTTTTGCTGAAAATCAGATATATATAGTTGTAAATATATATATATTTACAACTACCACTATGTATATGATATGGGGTTTTAATTTTTAAGTCAATACTAATGTTTATTGAGTACTACAACAATGCTGAAATCTAAAGAAATACATTAGTAAAAATGGCTTTTGCCTCCGGTAAGCACTGGCTAATAATATTTCTGACGAATAGCAAGCAATTTTCAGAAATGGTTCTTTTCAATCAGATATAGAAACTGTTATAAGGTGCTGAAAGCTTGGCATACCTGAAATTTATAATCATCAGTAAAAAATAACTGAACAAAATAAAAGCATTATTGTAACTACATCACTTCTTGAATGAATTACCTGAGAAATCTTTCTAGATCGTCTCTGCTACAGCGGGACCATGAAACATCCCCAAGGTTTTGCCCTTTGATCCATTCTCCAGACATGATGTGGAGACCATCTGCACAAGATGGGTGGTCATTGTCATGATTTATTCCCATGCTGAAACAAGTTTGTAAAACCATGTAATTTAAGAGAAGAACAATATAAAAGCAGCATCTTAAATATTCAACCAAAAATTTGTACTCACATTTCCAACATAGAGTTAAGGATTTACACAGCAGAATGTAAATTTCCAACATAAAACAGAACCTTAACATGCTTGCAATATTCTTAGCTATTCTTATTTATAATCTTTAATTTGTGGCTTAGTGTATTCAATGAATCCAGCCAAATTGGATTATTCAACAAATCATGATTAACAGGACTATGATTACTTGAATGTATTCATTTGGTTCAGATTCATGTTTAACTGGGTAGATACATTTACATTTTGCTAAGCAATCTAATACATTATTGGTTGTGGTCTGACTTATTTCAGAAAAGTATCTGAGGTATATCATAACTCAAATAACCAGTCTTAGGTTTGTAGTTAATAATTGTTGTTTGCCATTACAACAAGTTTTATTTCCATTAGAAAAAAAAACCTGGGTTACAGGTAGTCCTCAACTTATGACCACAATTGAGCCCAAAATTTCTGTTGCTAAATGAGACAGTTAAGTGAGCTTTGTCCCATTTTACAACCTTTCTTGCCACAGTTGTTAAGTGAATCACTGCAGTTGTTAAGTTGGTAATACACTTAACAGTGAATCTGGTTTCCCCATTGATTTTGCTTGCCAAAAGGCCAAATGACCCTGAGATACTGCAACTGTCATAAATATGAGTCAGTTGCCAGCCATCTGATCACGAGACCATGAGGATGCTGCAACAGTCGTAAGTATGGAAAATTTTCAGTGCCATTGTAACTTTGAATGGTCACTAAACAAACTATTATAAGTTGAGAACTACCTGTACTGTATTGCCATTTCTTTTGCAATAAGAAGAAAATAAGCATAACATAACACAACAAAACAGAGAGATAAAAGTCTTCTATCATCCATTTGGTACAGAAATGTAGCCCTCAGAATAGCAGTTAAAAAGTAGGAATAGGTGAGATAGATGCAGATTCAAATCTCCATTTAGTCATGAAATTCAGTAGGTGATATTCAGCTAATTATAAGTCCAACATATTTTAAGGGATGTCATATATCAATAAAATTATGGTATATGTAAATTTATTTATTTTATATGCTACTGTTGGCCAACTATGAGTAGCTAACTATCCTACTATAAGCAAACAAATTTAAAACAAGCAAAATAAATAACCTCCGAAATAATATTAACAAATAAATAACCACAATAAATAACAAATTAATAATAAAATATGTTTAGTTGCCCAGTCTGGAAAATAAATGTTATAAGAAGCTTATTTTCCTGTCTCCATTCCTGGATCATTATTTTATAGTAAAGATGTAGGTTGTCTTGTGGTGAAGGAATTTGTGCATTTAAGTTATGATATCATACAGCAGAAAAAGTGTATTTTTAGAAAGATACCCATGATGGGCAATTCATAGATGAAGGATCAGACTAAATAAGCTCCACTGAAAGGAAATGGCAGCTACTCGAATATTCTACCAAGCAAACCAATCAGACATTCACTAGCAGGATATTCACAAGAGTGGAAGACAAGTCCTGAATATTGGAAGGTAAAAAGAGCAGGGGAAAATACCATAGCACTGAAGCTTATGATGTAGCTGTATTAATGTTCAAAGGATGTCTACCTGTCAGTGTGTCAAGAGGTAAAAAGAAAATTCAATGTTGAAATGATATTATAGTACTGGTGTAATCATAAGGATGAACCAAGACAAGCAGAAGAGTCAAGGCTAAACATTGATATTCTGGAAATCATGACATTGACATGAACTGAACTGAGTCACTTCACATCAGAGAAGAATCAGATCTTCTACTGCAGACTAGAAAAAAAATCACCAGAGAAATGGAGCAGCCATTAACAAAGATGCAACCACAAAAATGACAGAATGATTTCAATTTGAGTCCAAGGTCAGTCAATTAATATTAACAAAACCCAAATTTAGGCTTCAACTACTGACACATTTGAAGCAGTTCTACAGCGAGTTGAAGTACCTTACCGACCTTATATTTATTTTGAAAAAAGATGTTACACTAATTATAGTACACCAAGACCTGTTGCTGAATGTGACTCAGATCACAAGCTCCTTCTTCTAAATTAAAATATAATTAATAACCAATTCATCAGTCCAGGAAGATACTACACTTCAGTCCATAACTTTCAGCAACAATTAGGACTGAAATGAAAACCAAGAAACAACTCAATTTGATTAGTGAGATTTATTAGGAAAAAAGGTGACAGTAAAAAAAAATAATTACTACAATTGCTTTTAAATGTGAATCTTGCATATAGTTAATTCAAAGAAGCTTCTAGCTTTTTTTCCCTATTGCACTTTCAAAACAGGGATGAAGAAGCTGTACATTTCTGGGAATGCCTTGTTGTGCACTGCAGGAAAGTTCTCTTCAATTGTATTGAGGGGAGGGCTAACACACTGAAAACAGTTTGCGTATGTGGACTCCTTTCCAATACAAATTTTGGATTGGAAAGAGATCATCGGACCACCTTTCAGTCTGCCAAGACAAAACAAGCCGTGACAACTAATGGCCAGAAATAAATTATATTCAAAGTGCTGGGGAGAGACTTGGAAAATTATATCATTCCCTAGAAGCACAGGAGATCCATATTTAATCTGCGAACATTCACAGAATAGGATGTGGGCAGAGCTGGGAATCTCATTCCTCTCTCCCTTCTTACTAATATGTAGAGTAGACTAATGACTCTCCTATCTTTAGAAACACTCTCACTTACTTCCTTAATTAGCAGCTGCTTGTTTCAGAGATACTCCCATTACAGCACATTCTCTTTCTCTGGCTTTTGGAGATCTGCAGGGGAAAAACCACAAAAATCCAAAATGGACTCCAATGCTTTATTCATTAATCAACAAGCAACCAAGTGTATAGGAAGCCAGGCACAAATCTTTTAAGAAATTATTTTGCATAGGAATTATTCTTGTATTTCTAAATACAAAGATATTGGACCAATTGTTGCAGGCTTTAATCAGAAGCCTGAAGGTCACAGAAGGAGAGGAATGGAAACCAAATTCAGCAGCTTCTTGGTATATGGTCTCTAAAGCTTTTGAGTAACTTTCAATGAAATGTTTATACTTTGCAGCCCACAGCTGTAACAATAGTAAAATGGGTAGATTATCAATTTAACAAATAAGTAAAATAAATAGCTTTTCCAGGGTGTGTTAGTTCTGTTTGCTTCACTCTTAAATGGCCAAGAATTCCTAGGTATACTGTCTTTTACCTTGACCTTAAAGGATAACTCATCAGTCTTATTAGGACCATCTGGAATTTTATATTATCACTGATAATCACCATCCTGATAATACCCTCCTGTTCAGCTTGATAAAAAGATCCAGTGCCTTCTTCTTAGGTTTATCAGGCCAGTTCATCCCCTCTAAACCAGCTAGTATGTCTGATATGCATTTATTTTTTTACTCTAGAATCAAACTGAAAATGGTAGAAGAAACAAAAGAAAATGGAGGCTTTGGGCTACCAGACTGGGTCTTGTACTATCAAGCAACTGCACTAACATGATTAAAGGAATGGATAACTCTTAGAAATAAAAGACTATTATACCTAGAAGGGCATGACCTACAACTTGGATGGCATACTTTCCTATGGTATGGGAAGAACAAAATTCACAAATACTTTCAAAACCACTATGTAAGAAATGTTCTGCTTTTGACATGGGAAAAGGTAAAATCAAGAACTTACATGAAAATACCAGGATGGGTTTCGACAATGGAGGCGTTCGTACACCTAAACTTAATTAATTATGAGAAACTTGTGACTTATAAAGATATTTTGAATACTGATGGGAAACTCCAAATTAAACAAGAATTGGAAGAACAGGGCATTGAGCTATCATGGTGGCCACATCTGCAAATGCAAATGAGATATGAGAAAGATGCAAAAATATATGGTTTTTACAAAGATCAGGCAACATTAGACCAGATACTATTGTCATCAGATGGCAAATTGATTAAGAAACTGTACAGCTTTCTATTAAATTTAAAGATGGAAGATGAACAAGTTAAAGAAACAATGATAACTTGGATAAAAAACTTTGGGCACAATGTAGAGTTAGAAAAATGGCAAAAGTTATGGGAAAGAAACTACAAAATAACAAGGGCAGCTACTTATAAAGAAAATTTATATAAAATGTTCTATAGATGGCATTTACCACCTGCAAGACTAGCAAAAATGTTTAAAAATATGTCTAGCAATTGTTGGAAATGCAGACAAAATCCAGGCACGTATTATCATCTTTGGTAGACATGCCCTAAAGCAAAGAACTATTGGTCAAAACTACATAGGTGGCTAGAAAAGATGATAGGAGCACATGTAGACTATAAACCAGAATTATTTCTTTTAGGCATAATTTCAGAAAATTATGATAAGAAATGTGTATACTTAATATTACATATATTAACAGCAGCGAGAATTACATTTGCAAAGAAATACCATCTGAAGAAGACATCATTAAGAAAATTTTGGACTGTGCAGAAATGGATAGGCTCACATTGAAAATGAAGGGGAAGCAAGATTCAGAATACTTTCAAACATGGAAAAAAATTTATAAACGGTTAGAAAAACGGAATAAAGGGTAGGAATGGAAATTGTATTACTATTAATGTTAAACATATAAACCCAAACAATGTATTGTTTATTAAATACTAAAGATTGTTACTGCAAAAAATTAAAAAATATACATAAAAAATAAATAAAAAGAAGCTAAAAGAAAAAAAGTCTAATTGATGAGACATGCATATGCTCATAAAAATTCAAAGAAGCAATTACTGGAAGACCCTTAGTGAAATAAGGTCCATTGTGTCATGAATAGTCAGAAATGACTACATGAATTGAAGAACAACAATTCCTTATAACAAATTTCCTTGTGCTTCATTTAATGACATAGACAAGTTCATTTTAACAGCTTTATTTTATTTGAAAATGAGAGATAGTAAGTTGTTTTTTTCTATGTTCCACAAGCCGTTAAGAAAAAACCTGAAAACAAGCTGAAAATTTCTGCAGTTGATATATCCAAATCACCAGCTAACTTGCAGGATTTAAATTTCATATTTATAATTGCTTTTTGAAAAATCAAATGTTACCAAATGTGTTTTGTTTCAAATAAATTATCCATTGTAAGTGTTTCTTATAAATCCCACCTGAAAATGATTTTTGCTACATTTTTTGTATGATTGCATAAACAATGGCAGGCTTTAAAAATACCTCTGATAATGTACTCATGTTATGAATAAATATTTTACAAGGTCTGTTTTTATTTAAGTTTTGGGGTTTTTTTTCAAACAAATCTTATTATTAAATTGTAAAATACAATTCTCAGAAGTAAATTTTACTTTCAGTTACAAAAATAAGATAATTCTGCCAATACTCTTGACAGACTCCATATCTGAACTGAGAAGCTAACAATACATATTCCCATTTCTGTTCCTTTGTTTGTCCCACAGCACCTATATAAATATTGAAGCCATATGGTGAGAAAAGATGCTCAATTCTCCCATCTTTGAGGTTTCACCTGCATATTTTTCTAACCACATTTTGATTCCCACGTCTCTCAATCAAGTTCTGAAACAGGAAGTCAGTCCTGCTAAACAGGAAATAAATTGGAGGAAACCTGACTCAAATTTATGGTTATTTATCCAGAAACCTGCTGATTGAGTGGGGATTGCATTAATTTTGGCTTTCAGCAGGATACTTCCTCCCTGTGGACAGCAGGACCACAGTGTAAGGATTCTCTTGGATTCAGAATCCTATTGTAAAAGCAGGTGGAGGCTATGGCCTTGGAAAAAAATTCTTTAATCTCATCAGTCTTCTGATGTGAGCATTTTTCTGTTCTTTTTCATGTGAAATTTCATATCCAGAAAATATTCCATCCAGTTTCCGGAAATCCAAAAATTCATTCCTTTTTAAAAAAGAATAATTTTCCTTGCTTTCTAAATAAGTCTTTGCCAAGCACAAAGAATCAGGATGATTAAGTTCAATGAAGAAGATTTATTGCTCAAGCCTATACACAAGAATCTACTCAATTAACAGTCAGCACTAAATTGGCACTAGATAAGAGTCAAAGGAATTCAAGGGAGAACTGGACTTGGAGCATTTGTGGACACATAACAATTCTAGGCTGAGTCTTCCCTTGACTCCACACCTAGGCTCTGCCTTTTCTTCTCCTGGAGTCTCCGTTTCTATCATTTAATTATTTGCAATATTCCCAAACCACCTATCATGTGAAATATTTTTATTTGCCATTTATATGTGGAATATATAAAACATGCTATTTAAAAAACCCAGTCGCATACGAAAAGCAAAAATATCAAATGTGTCAAATCGGGGCTTAATTTTTTTCCCCTAAAAGCCACTGTATATAATTGCAAATGTAGATATTGCTTATTTCATTTACTTACTTGTGACCCATTTCATGGGCAATAGTAAATGCAAGATTCAGACCGTTGTCCTCTGCAATTATACATTTTCGTTTTTCACTACACATGCCATTCAAATATGCTATTCCTAAAAGATACAAGAATGATAATTATTTACCATATTTGATATTATCTGAGTAAATTCATTTCCTGTTATTACTAATGTTTGCATATGCTTACCAAAAATACCCCTCCCCAGTAATATTATACTGATAGGTTTCTTTAATTTCTGACAAAAGTATAATAATTAAAATACAGATACAGTATGTCTTGCTTTCTTAGGATGCATCCCTAAAAACATACATAATAATGGACATTTCAAGTGTGATGTTTAATTAAGAGCTTTATTATGCAAGGTTACAAGAAGTAACCCATACTGACTAAATCAGTATACTGCTGGTATATATTCTTTGCTACTACTGGCTTCTTTTTTTCTACATACAGTATGTGCTAGAAATTTAGATAGCATTTAAATGATTTATTGCATATTTTGGTTTGTGGTTATGTCCTTTCTAAAAGGTTTTGTTTCCCCCCAACCCATGTTTTTTAACTCAGTGGACATTTTCTAGTAATACCATAGGCATAGGGCAAACAAGTGCAGTTCCTCTGAAGAAATCAAGTACAAAGAAAAAAAAATACAAAAGAGTAGAAATAATAGTCTAGTAGCCTAGACCTAGTTTACTATTTAGTGTAATAACAGTCTAACAAACACTGTCTTAACATATCTTTAACATATTCCATGCCAAATTTCTCTGTGTACAAAGTAACATAATTTTAATGCATGCCACAATGTAAATTCAAATTGTAATATGTGTTATTTTGGATGAAACAATAAGAATTTCATCTCAATGTGACTTTGAAATTAATACATAATGGAACATTGTTAGCAGAAAATGGCTTTTCCCACTCATAATAGAAGTTCATCCAGAACAAATTATTCTTTGAAAAAGGAATGGGTTAGCAATGAGGACTTGCAATTAGTGTTATTAATCAACAATCCAATTATACAATAGTGATATATGACTTCATAGGTTCCCAAAATGTAGTTTGGAAAACCCTTTTCAAACTGACCATACTTTCTATATTATGACTGGCAAGAATTTACTGGTAAAACCATACTTTCTATTACAAATGCATTCCCTGACTTAGTTTGGCATTAACACAAACTCTAAAATTAAGCTAACCTGTTGAACTGAGCTTCTTATACATTTATTTAGTTACAAGACAGTAGCAATGCAATGGAATGTAGAAATATCATAAAAGGTAACTAGAAATTAATCTAAGAGCTGAGAGCAAAACTTTCACAACAGCCTGAGATATTCATGTCACACTGCATTAATCTCAACCTTGGAGAAGTAACATAAACATATACAGATGGACTGGCAATGGAAAAATAAAATAAAATGATACAGTGGTGATAAATAAAATAGGGAGTAAATATACTGAGGAAACGATAGGAGATTATAAGACACATATATATCCTGTTTCACTTTACAAAGCAAGAAATGAGCATCGTCAATCTATTAGCCCAATTTCTGAAAGAGAGCAATGAACTATTTCTGCTATCAACAGAACACTCATTCATTCAGTGACTATTTGTACAAAGGCATTGAATGAATAGTAGTTGCAGTTGGTCGTCAAAGTTATGGACATTGCAGAGCCTATGATCACATGATCAAAATTTGGGTGCTTGTCAGCCTTCCCACATTTATGACCACAGTGTGTGCTTAAAGTCCTCCCACAGTCTATCTGTCCCCCATTTCTGCCCTTTGCCCCCACTTGCACTCAATGCCCCCAGCTACCCCTGCCAACCCTTACTGTCCCAGGTGATCTTTGTTGTCTTCTTCCTTCCTCTGACAAGGCACATGTGGCAACTGCTTACTCACATGGAGGGAGTTGAAGCAAGAGATCAGCAGGGCAGAGCAGGAGAACCATGGAGTCCTTGACTAATGACAGCACTGTCCTTGCCTAAAGCTTGCAACTGCGACTACAGGAGCTGTTTTTGCTAGGTGGTGCAGTCACATGACAATTTATCTAATAACCATTTTGCTTAGCAGACCAGTCCCAATTAGAGTTGTTACGTGAGGACTAACTGTAACAAAACAGATATTAAAGGTTTGGATTGTCTATTTCTTATCTCCTTTGACTGCAATGGATAAGTAGAAAACATATCACATATCATTTCAGGTAAGCAATTTGGTGGCTGAACACATAGGAACATTTAGCTCTCCATATGGTCCAAATGTTTTAGTGTGTCGATCAGCACTCACTGAAGTCTCTCCTAGAAATCCTCTATTGTTTGTCTCAACCAGGATGAAATGATATATTGGCAAAAAGAATGTACATTTGGTTTACATTTGTGCTTCAAATTCTGCTACTTAACAGTGGTCTTGCCTTTTAATGCTGACATTCCACTGAATGTAGATATATACATTAATTTACTGAACATGGTTTTCAGTGAAAAATCATATAAATTGTATAAGAAAACCCACAAGCTATAAATAATAAAAAGGAACTTTATTTTAGGTTTTCCATCTATGCTAAAGGATTTATTTCAAATATATAAAAAGCCAGCTTTTTTATCTATTGAGATTCAGTGCAGCTTTGATTATCAATTTATACATGAAATCTGCTACAAAAGAAGTAACAGGAGGAGGGAGGGAGGATAAATAAAAAAGAGAAGGAACTATTAAAGCAATCTTTAAAGTACACATATCTCCACTTCAATTACAATCTGGCAGGTTTAGCCCAGCAAGCAGGTCAGATCTAGGAGCAAACTCACCTTCACTCAGAATAAATTGAATATGTTTCATTCAGAAGGAAATGTAACACTGTTTGGAATAGGCAAATATGCATTTCTCTGGACAAACATATTTCTATTGTTACTTGACCCATATCTAGAAACTCCACTTCCCTTCTTCTCCCTTTGTGTCTGTGCTTGTGCAATATCCAGTATACATTGGCTTCAAATTCTTGGTTCAAAGTGAAATGAATCCTTAGACATTATCAGCCTTCAGAGGGTGATGCATTCCAGGGACCTGTGCAGGCATGCCTCAATAGCTTTATAACAAGTTTAAATTATTGGTAGAGGGCCAAGACTAAATCCTACCGTAAAAAATAATTATCGTGTCAAAGATCAATAATCCCTATTACTTCTTCAATATAAATTAATATGACGTATACAAAACCTAAAAATAGAACTATAAGGAAGGTAAAATGTTTTCAATAATCTCCAATGAATTATGGATGAAAAAGACAGGAAGTAATTTGATAAGGTATTTCTCCGTTTGTAGTATCTACAATTAGCGAAAACTGTGTGATAAAGGGATTTTTTTCAGATAGCTTCTTCCCTCAAAAGAAATATTCTTCTTTTTAATGATTGAGTACATCTCTAGTCTCAGAGCAGCTACTAAGAAGGCTATTTCTCATATTACTTGCTAAACATGCCTCAAATGGTGGTAACGCCAAAAAAATGTTTCTAAAGGAAACACAAACAAATTCTAAAATGAATGCCGTCTTTCAAACAGTCTTGTCTCAGATCTGATAGGACTTTATACACAATAAATGCAACTGCATCTGATTCACCAGCTGGTAATCTTCATAAACTGATCAGACTTGGCAACCCTTGAATTACCCTTGAAAAGTTTCCAGAAGTTGCAATAGGTACAAATATTGTAGGCAGGCTGCTAATTGGCACAAGATTCAGGAATTATGTGATTTGTACTTAATTAAAACATTAGTAATTGTTTTCTGAGCACAATTTAAAATATTTATAATAAACTTTAAAGTCCCAAATTGGCTTAAGGGTTGACTTCTTAAAGAATTACATTTCCCACTATGAAACAGACAAGGAAGTGAGACTTTTTTGAAGATGTAACTCCTGTCAAGGCTCATCATTTTCACCAGCAGTAAAATACCAGTTGAGAGTTGCTTTTGGATCTCTGCTTTCTCAAATTTTAGGAAAACATAAATAAATATTGATATATTTCACCAAATGTTCAACAATGAATTAGCTTTTGTATTAATTTCAGTACTTCTTCAGTACTAAGTAACTTCTTAAATTCAGTTTTTTTTGTTTTCCAAGGTTTATTAGTTGCCTTGAATACTTGATAGGGTAGAAAGGTAAGTCATAAGTGAAATAAGTAAAAAACAAATAAAACAACCAGAATTTGGACTGTGTAAAAATGTTAAAAGTTATCAAATGTTCCCTGCTGAAGCTGTGAGGTGGTACAGATTTCATTTTCAAAGGGTACTTCAGAGTATATAGGACTATAGTACTTGTTTATGTCAAGCCAAAGCAGCCATGTCTTTTTCTGGCAACTGCATGAAATATTACTGCTTTGTTACATATAGAATACATGTTACATTTGTTTTCCCATGCATTCCAAAACATACTTTGGAGACTTATCAGAATTGCTGCACAACCCTATTTGCTATATACTGGTTGAAGTCATTAGCCTAGTTTTGGTATTTTGGACCAGCTAAAGTTATTCAAAAGCAATACATGAAGAGCCAATAGGATGTGCAACACTCTCCAGGAAGGATGAAAAACAGCATGAAATGGTGCCTCCAAGTCTAAATCCAACCAACAACATCAAAAAAGAAAAAGAAAAAAAAACATGCATTAGTATCAAAAGCCACCAGCAAAACTGAAAGGATCATATTGCTTCTTTCTGATGGAGATAGCCTATATAGGCAAGCAAAGCATTCTGTCTCAAAATCAAGCCCGGATGGGAAAAATAAACTAATATGAATAAGATGTGTGAGCAGGGCAACTTTAAAAAAAAAAGTAAACTGTACCGCACAAAAAAAAGCAAAATTCTGTTGCTCCAAATGTCAGTCCCATTACTGTGCTGAAATATTTTGCTATAAACATTTCTTTACACCAGAAAGCAACTGAGAATTTGCCAAGATAACAGGAAATTTCCCAACACCTTCCAAGAAACAGTTCATCTAATTCATGGTGGACTATCTTAATTAGTCTTCTTGCCCTGCAGAGGATTGATCCCAATAAATCTTAATCACAACAAATAGTCCCATGCCAATAACAAAAAAGAATAGCCCAAAACATATATTCCAATAGAGAGCAGTTCCCCGAAGATGGGTTCCAGCACGAATCCAAAAACTCAGAACAGTAAAATTTTGGTCCCGGTTACAAACCCAGACTGGATCTTGCAAAAAGCTTCTCCATTCCTAAATGGTTATTTCACTTCATACAGATAACTGTACCCAGAATGTTCCTTATTGAATAAGCAAACTCAGATATCCATTGTTTTTACAGATTGTGAAATACTCCTGTCAGGACAGTCTCAGTTTGTATGGTGAAATCTTACCATGCAGGAAATTGGAAGATAGCAGCATAAGTCCCAATATTATTATGACCGATTCCTGAAAATAAGATTACTGTGTGGCAGAATGGGTGGTGTATGAACAGACGCCTTATTTTGTCCTGATCACTCAGAGCTTTTTTACATAGCCTAAGTTAATCACATACTGAAGATAACTCAGCAAATTGATGTGGAACACATGAATAGAGGAAATTACATGAACCTCAACCCTAACCTTTGGAGAAGAAAGGCTGAACTTGTGGTTTATTTTTCCTTTTCACTAGTAGATAAGAGTTCTATTAACAACACCAGGTTGCATTAGATATGGGTCTTCCCTCTGGTGTTTGGCAACTATTTGTCTTTTAACAAGGGGAGAGTCAGGGTTCTCCTCTTACTGGGGAGACAAAGTAGGAGAACAGAAGGGGGAACTTAGCAAAGTGACCTACTTCTCCTCTTGACCAGCAGCCAAACAGTCACTTCCTTTGCTTTCTCTTCTTTTTTTCAGCCAGCAACCCAATAATGGGAGATAAACTACTTTTCTTCGTTCTTTCCCTACTCTGCAGGACATCCATGGTAAGAGAAGGAGAGCGAATGGAGCTAATGGGTCACTTCAATTTGTCTCCTCTAGTGGCAGAAGTAGACGGAAGAGAAACTGGGGGGAGTGGGAGAACGAAGCCCATGACCTCTGGTTTCAGTTTTCCGGAAAACCAGGATGGAGAACTATCAACAGAAGAACCATTTTCCATTCCTTCTCTTTCTGTTTGTCTCCCTCTTTCTTGGCAAAAGAAATAGGGAGAGAGATTGAGGGACCAGGTCTTTTCTCTATCTCAATTTCTCTTGCTGTAAGAGAAGTAGCAGATAATATCTCTCTTAATGGTAGAGTGCTTGTCTGTGACCATAATAAAGATTGATTGATTGATTGATTGATTCAGGTTCCGATTGCATCGAGGGGATTATTTTACAGGGTTGAAAAATTGAAAGCAGAAAACCCATGTTTTTTCTGCTGCCATTCACTGGTATCGAAGGAGATATTCCCTACCCTGCTTCTCTCCTCTCTCTACTTTTTGTGAGCAGAGAGCCTCTATTTTTCCTTACTGCCAAAACAAATTAGGAATTGAAAATGCAAGTAGCACTTTTTTTCCTGGAATATTTTTGGATATAGCACTTTAGTATCTAGTATTGGATAACAACATTTCAGTGCTGCTGACTAAAAGAGCTATCAAAAAGAAAAGAATGGAGCACCTACTTCAGTGACCAGAATTATAATAAATCATGTACAGATAAAAAAAAAATCCTGAGATTTTCAAATATTACACAAAGCAATAAACATGGGCAAAAAAGCTAAAACTGTAAGTAGTATTTGACTTATAACCATTTGTTTATGGTTATAAGATGGTTGAGACTGTTCAAAGTTACAATTGCACTGGAAAAAGTGACCTATGACCTCATGCTTATGACCATTGCATAACCCCCATGATCACATGATCAAAATTTGGGCACTTGGCAAATAACATGTATTTACAAGAGTTGCAGTGTACGAGAGTCACATTTGCGACTTTCCTACTGGGTTTCTAACTAGCAAAATCAATGGGGAGAGCTGGATTAGCCTAACAAATGTGTAATTCAATTAACTGCAATGAATGGCTTAACAACCATAACAAAAAACTTAACAACTGCCTTGCTTTGCAATCGAATTTCTAATCTCAATTGTGGTCATAAGTCTATCTGAATTTTGTGATTGTGGCTTTCTGATTTTTGACAAATTGCAGTGATGAAAAAACATTCTTTTCAGACAAACAGATATCATCAAACAATTGTCCCATTTAATTTTATTTTACCATTCATTTTCTACATCCCATTAAAATTATATAGCAGTCTAGAATTCCTTTTAGAAGATGAGTTTTCCTGGGAAAACTGCACTGTCTTTGGAACAAGGTACCCCAAATTTAGAACCACTTTACAAAGACAGCAGAGTGTTTCAAGTGCTACCTTCAGAAAGAAGGGGAAAAGCAGGAAAGTAGGAAACATTTGCTGGAGAAGCTGGGTCTGAAAAAGAGACAAAACTGGTGCAGGAAACTGGGAGAGAAAGCAGCTGGGTGAATGAATGCTTGCTGACACTTGCTGGGGCAGGCCCATTTTTTCAGCACCATTGTAACTTCAAGTGGTCACTAAACAAATTGCCATAAGTCGAGGACTAGACATGTTATAGTTTTTTTCTTAATTCCACTACTGCAAAGACTGATAATATTCTATGCCTGTAATAGTTGAGATAATGTAAAAATGCCCTTGCTCTTTTAAAGAAATTAACTTTAGAATCTAGATGCAATGAAATCAGTATTTTATTCATTTTATTTTTTAATTAGACAATGTTGTAGTTAAGCATGAAACTTGTATAAAACATTAGCTACTGAATTCAAATCAATTATTGTTTGCAAATTAGTTTCAGGTCTTGTCTTTTGCTATTAGTTAGAAAACAAAAACTAGATTGAAAGGAACAGCTGCTCCTGTTTAACCATCACAGCATTAGGTAAGAGAAAGATATTCTTCTCTCTCTCTCTCCCTCCCTCCCTCTCCCTGTGTGTGTGTGTGTGTGTGTGTGTGTGTGTG
>NW_015386668.1:251584-258600 GCF_001527695.2 Protobothrops mucrosquamatus | reverse complement strand
ACCTAAAAACTGCAAATTGATACATTTTGCTTTTGAAGCATCACTGCTTGAAAGCAGAAGGAACATTCTAATTTTATAACAATTAAGTTTAAAGAACCTATTTTCATGCCAGAACATGAAAAAAGAGTTAAGTAAGATCCCACACAAAGTTATTCAAAAGTAAATTCCAATAAGTGCAATTACAATCAAATACGTACACATAAATTGCTAATTCCATGTTGAATCCTATTTTCAAAAATAAATACAGTTGATAGCTGCATCCAATTAAACTTTTAAAAGCACAAATATACAGAACAGTAAGATAGACAAGTTTATGAATTCATAACTGTTTTTCTTTTTTATATATTCTTTTTCACATGATCAATATATGTCGGGCATGAACAACCGAAACCCACATGTGTAGAATTCAAACTAGCTACTTTATAGTTCTATACCCATTTCACAGGAATCTCCCCAGACTGGTAGCTTTTGCTGGGGAAGACTAGATAAGAATCAAGGCATTTGGGTGGGGGTGGGGGTGGGTGGGAAATCAGACGTTGCCGTCTTATATTTACATAAGGAGTCCAGACTAATTCCTCGCTTGAGCCCTTCTCCCGACTGGGACGGTTGCTCTCCAACAATATAGCACATATGTCATTTAATAATTCTTGATTACATAAAAACAGAGGAGACCGTTTATCCAAAAACTATCATTCTTTGCCTACTTTACACATAGATGAAATGAAAACTGCCAAATGTACAAGCTAGATTCAAAAATTACACAGATACCTGAGATCGCACTGCTAACCTCTAAAAGGTAATAAAAAAGGTAAGCTCCCAAAATATGTTTGTTTTTGCTTTATTAGTATCTTAAAGGTTTTGATTGCTTTCCATCACAACATATTGCAGATAGCCCTTGAAAAGTAAAATCAAGCTTACACATAATGAAGGTAAAGCTTAAATGTTTTGGATACATAACGCTAAGGCAAAAGTCAATGGAAAATATCCTGTTGCAGGAAAAGACAAGGTAACTAAATACTATCACTGTTGGCTACAAACATGAGCTTATAACAACACAAAGATACAGTTATTGATACGCAGTCCTGGACAAATGAAATCCACTAGGGCAGTTTTAAAAAACTGCCATATCTAAGAAATCAGTTCCAAAAAGTGAGATCCTTTGTCTGAATCAGAAGAAACTAGCCTTAAGAAGAAATGAAGGGCCACAAGTAAAAGTGAAATGTTATTTATTTTTTAAATTTATATGCCAACCATCTCACTGCTAATATTATGGACCAATTAAAGAAAAAAAAAACAAATAGACAAGCTATAGACAATGCTAGCTAAAAAGAATGAAGAAAAAGCAGATATTTACTGGTCATGAAAATTACTGGTCAGAAACTGATACTTGGTAAAGTAAAGGGTACTAAAGTACAAAGTTATATAACCTCTAGAATCTTTGGACTATGATTTTCATAATCCATGACTGTTGAGTATGCTGACTTGAGCTTTGGGAAATTGAACTCAAGATATCAGTGCAAAAAAAAAAAGATGACAGACTTTGGAAACAATCCATACAAAATTCAGCATTTTATACAATCTGGACATATATTTTTATTAATCGGTTTAAATGATAAATACCTATTATATTTAAAATACAATCTCTCTTTAGGACTGTGAGTTCATGCAAAAAACTGACAAGCAGCACTAATAAATACTAACATATTTGAATGGTACATTTATAAGTCTTCAACTTTCATAACTTTCACCCAAATGCATTTGAAAAAAGTTGTATAATGTGTGTAACAGTTAAGCATAATGTATAAAAAATGAGTATAATGTATATCATATTTGAAATACAAATATGATATACATTATACTCATATATTTCTGAGCTGTGTTTTCTGTTTTTAATAAACACAAGTGTTTCTCAGATATACATACTTCAAAGCATGACTTGGGGAAAATTAAGTTTGACTTGCAGCTCTCTTTCTGAAAAGAACTAATATTCATTTTCTTTCCTTATACCAAATGTTTTCCATTAGGGAAAAAAGAAGGGAGGATAAAATCATTTTACATATCTGTTGCTTAAAAAGTATAAATACTATATATTATATGCTGAAATTTTGCTCTCCTGTGGGGTTGCCTTAAAAAAATCCAATATTTCATTTGCCTCTTAGAATACTCCTGTACATTTTATACTTGGAAATAATTCTTGCTGTGTAATGAAGTTTATTCCTACATAATGCTTATGTGGTTAAACCTTAAATACAGTAAACCTTACAGTAAATATTTCAGTTTTTGTTTGTTATGCTCTACTTCAGAAGTTCTCAGATTTTCTCAGTTCAGTGTCCTTATTGTCTCAGTAATTTTTTCATGGTGCCCCTAGTTCATGTGATGTTCAACTGATGTCAAAAACTGCTGTATTTCTCTCGAAAAAATTAAATATCCTGTGACACACCTGTGAGTATCCTGTAGGGCCCCAAAGGCTCCATGGTGATCAGCTTGGGAATCATGGCTCTAATTTATAATTCAATATGATTTTGTTTATTGTTTGATACACTCAAACACCCACACATACAATGCTGTTTGGCCTGATAAGGAATCCCTAAGATAATTCACAATTACTAGGTGCCCATTATTGAGACAGATATAGTTCCCCACATATACTTACATGCAATATTGTCACATAAAAAGGTTCCCCAAAATAATCAAAGAAATTAAGTTTTGATTACAGTTAAAGATTAAAGATTATTAAAGAAAATTACAATATAACAGACAAATCCATAAATAATATTAAAGTGGAAATAGGAATAAAATGATCATTACCCCTAAAATTAAATTAATTATATGCCAGCACTCCAGTTCATTAGTTGTCATTAGTTTGATCTTCTTTATATTTAATTGTTATCTAATACTTGCTAAACCAAATCAAATTCAATTTACATTAAGATTTTCATTAGAAATAATGTAATGATGTAGACCATAATTTTTGGATGTATAGAAACCAGCAGCATGCAGTGTTGGGCAATTGCCAGTTAGGCCAGGGGGAAGGGACAAGTGAGGAATTAGCTTGGAGTTGTTGCATAGCATAAGCATAACCTCTCAAAGTTCTTTGGCAAACCTGCATGGGTATGCAGCAAGGCAGGCTGCATGACTGGAACTGCTGGCTGTTGGCACTGTTGCCTTCAAGTTCCTCATCTCTGCCTTCTGACGATGTTGTAGCAAGGCTTCCATTATCTTCTGGGGCAACCCAGCAGCTACTTGTGGGTCAATAGCCATCCCGGTGTATTTTCTTTTACCCAGGGGTGTGAGAAATGAGTTTAATAAAATTAATGTCAGGCTCAAGCAATGAGAACCATTTGTGAATAGCCTCAGGTTGTAACTTTATCGTTCATCACCTATGTTACAAGAATCTCATCAGTTTACTTGCTTTCCCCTGGGAATGAATAGATAAGGTTTGACAGATTTCAGAGGAGGTCATGCTTAAGGTATTTATAGCTGTGCAACAACTCCAAGCTAGGCCTTCATTTGACTCCTCCCTCCAGCCTAGCTGCAATTCCCCAACATGCAGGTACTATATCACAAGAAAAAGAAAGCACTCTAACATAATTACATCTTTAACAAATTAAATTCATACGCTGCCCTGTTCTTTTTAAAACACTTGCTGTAGAACACTTACAGTATTATGCATATTCATCAAGTAAGAAAAAACTGTCATAAATATTAATGAATGCAATACAAACCATGATTATTAATATTTGATGAGTTTATTAGTGGAATGCATAACATTGCCTTTAAAAAGGCCTCTGCTCAAAAGGTCAAAAAGAAAAGGAAAAAAAAATCCTTTACAATGTCTGAAGTTTGTTGAATGTTTGTTGACTAAGCCTCAATATATATGATCACATTAATATACTAGATTTATTTACTTGGGCAATCTGGTGAGGTAAATGACGATAGATTTTACTGAATGTCAAAAATCAATTTCAAAACTCTCCTCAAAAAACTATTTGCTGGGAGAAGCAGAAACAATTTTACTTCTAGAGCAGTAAGGTTCACAATGACAGCCATACCAATTTTCAAATATAGGGAATATATTTTAAGTCTTCTGTAACTGTAAATTCATAAAATATATACTTTTTATAATGATGTTTCCCATAAGAAGACTTTTTATTATTATTATTTCAATGACTATACCTAGTGCTTGCTGACCAGTACCATCTACCCTTCTGGAAAGCCAAACATTTCACATATGTTTGACTTTCCAGCAGGGTAGTTGGTCCTGGTCAGCAAGCACTAGATCAGCGGTTCTCAACCTATGGGTCGCGACCCCATTTGGGGTTGATCGACCATTTCACAGGGGTCGCCAAGCAAGGCTGTCTGCCATTTTTTCACCCTTTTCCGGCGGGTGCCTTATCTCCCTTGAGCTGGGCCAGCTGGTGGTCGGCCTGTTCCATCTTTGCCACTTGCCAGCTACGCCTCGGCTGGCGCGGGGGGCGGAACCACGCATGCGCAGCGCTCCCGGGCAGGGAAAGTCCTTGACTTACGACTGGTTGGGTAGTCCTCGACTTACGACCGGTTTAGTCCTCAACTTACGACCGGTTGGGGGTCGCGGCATTAAAAAGGTTGAGAACCACTGCACTAGATATATCTTTTTCAAGATATCTTTTTCGATTCAAGAACTGAAGCAGTTTGTGTTTTTAAACATGTCATCAAATCATACATATTCAAAGCAATATTATCCATTTCTTAACCCCACTATATGTCCAAGTCTTAAAATGACACTTTTGAAGAGCTATTTTTAAATTTCACTTACCCACAGTATCACAAGGCTCATCTTTATGCACACAGAAATCCTTCCTAAAATTGGGGTGAAAAAAAGACAAACCCTTAATTTTTTTTTTGTGACAAATCATTTATTATTGTTTAACTAATCTGTGCACATTTAAATGATTTTGAAAATAGCAAATATCTACACAAAGAGCATTTTCAAGGTAATCATGATATTAACAACATAAACTTTTACTTAGGATTACATAAAAAGCAATTTGCAATCTATTGTATTTAGTGTCAGATTTGTTACTTTCTCTCATCTTTGGAAATCCATTGTTTTTAAAAACTCTTCTCTCCATATACTTTATAATATAGAACCGGCCATGTTCTTTGTTTTTAATGTTTCAAATGCAATTATTTAATTTAGATGAGTAAACAACGTATGTAATTAAAAATCAAAGCCAAATAAAAGTATACAGTAGATGCAAAAGAATTTCCAACAACTGTAACAATTAATATACAGTAAAATTTATAGCATCATAAAATGATAATAAAAGTCTGGATTGTAAGCACTTTGCTGATACAATCACTTTAATTTACTCAGTGAGTGAGATGGACAGTTTCTAAATGTGATATAAAAATAAATAAATTTATATAACATTTTTTACCAATAGTGTTAAAGGATTGCAATCCTACAATACAATACAATATACAATACTCTATATAAATATAAGCATTTGTTTTTATATTAAGATGGCGGCGCCTGGATCAGCTGGGGCAGCATTGTCTCTAAGGGGAAAGGAGGGATATAAGGGATATAGGCCACATGATCAGGAAGGTTTTAATGTGTTTGAGCAACGTGGTGGGACTAAGCTAACATACGACGGACAACCTTTGCTAGTATGCCGAGGTTTTAGCTTCAGCTAAAGATGAGATCTTTAAGCAAAAATGGTTGTTTGCGCTGTTTGAAATTGTTCTGCCGGAAGCAAGATCTGATTGCTCCACATGGAGCTCCGTTTCCATCTGTCCTGTTTGCCATTGTTCGCTCTCTAGAGACTAAAATGGACGTTCTGAAACTTGAGCTGGCGATGAACAAGGAGTTATATCGGAGGTGGTGACCCTTTGAGAGCTGTATGCAACAAAATTTCATTTTGATATATGACGATTGGTGTACATTCACAGTGACAATAAAGTTGTTATTGTTATTATTATTGTTATTATTAATGCATAGGCTCCCTTTGAATTTTGCCATAGCAATACTGTACATTTAGGTATGCTACTCTTAATCTTAGACTACAATAAACTTCATCTGGGAAAACCTGTCTTTTAGGTTTTGTAACCAAAAAAATGTGCCTCTAATTACTGTAAGTTCAAACTTCATTGAGCACTTCTCCATTCTTGTGGATGCACTGATTTGGGTTTTGCTATGTGTTGTTGCCATTTCCTTGTGAATCTCTGTTGAAGCCCTCTGCAATATTGGTTTATTTTTATTTTTTGCTTTTTCTCAAAATAGAGCAACAATATAACAATGAGGAAAGATAAAAGGTAAAAATTTCCCCTGTCCAGTCATATCCGACTTAGGAGATGTGCTCATCTTCGTTTCCTAGCTGAGGGAATCAGCGTTGTTTGAAGATGTTTCCGTGATCATGTGGGCAGCATGACTATATGCCAAGGTGCAATGAACGTTATTACTTTCCCATCTAAGTGGCACCTATTTTTCTATTTTGCACTTGCATGCTTTCTAACTGCTAGGTTTGCAAGAGCTAAAACTGCCAACCTGATGATGATGATGATGATGATGATGATGATGATGATGATGATGATGATGATGATGATGCTTGGGAAAATCCCATTGGAGGAAAATTCCACTTAGGGTTAGGGTTAGGTCAATATGAAGTCGGAGAGCAAAAAGGATATCGCCAAAATTTCGGAGTGCTTGGGTATGGTTAGGAGGGCACTGACTTTTCTAGCCTGCCCTATCTATGTTTCCTGGTAAAATGCATGGGAAAATCCCATTGGAGGAAAATTCCACTTAGGGTTAGGGTTAGGGTTAGGGTTAGGGTTAGGGGGGAGGGGGGAGGTTCCCCTTAGGTCAGGACCAGCCATGTCTGGGGGCTACGGTGTAGAAAGGGTGGGGGGGGAGGGTGGGGGGATGAAGGAGGAGAGAGGAATTAGTACGGTCAGTGGGAGAGGCAGATATGGCGGGAGCAGAGGACCATATCAAGTTAGGGGAGCGCGCACACGCTATTTACAAGCTTGTGGGT
>NW_015386668.1:241786-251558 GCF_001527695.2 Protobothrops mucrosquamatus | reverse complement strand
TCAAAATGCTGGTTGTTACTTATACAGCATTTTATAGCAGTGGCCAGGATAATTGAAGGACCACTTTTTCCAGTTGTTTACAGGTGGTCCTTGTGTAACTACCAGTCATTCAGCAACTGAATGAACTTACAATGGTGCTGAACAACTGGTCCTCATCACCAGTCTGGTATTCATACTTAGCTTGTAATGGTGTGATGGTGTGTGGGAACGGCCTTGCGGAATGAGGGAAAGAGATGCTGCTTAGGAAACACCCAGACAAGACAGAGGAGCCCTGAGTAGCTTAACACTCAAAGGAAAGAAGACATTTAGGAAGGATACACAGTAGTTGATCCAATGGCTAAAAGTGACGACGGGAAATTTGTACCTTCAGACTTACAAGATTCTGTTAATGTAGCAGTATAATAAAGCAGAATTAGCTCATCTCATTGTTATTTCCTGTCTGGTTTACCTGGAAGGGCTGACACAGCAGCAGAGGGGTAGCAGTGCCCTTGCAGTTATTAAGGATCGTTATTCAAGCACTTGGTGACCAATCTGCAATTATTGGTCACAGCGTCCCACAGTAACTTTATGATTCGATGCATTTCCTGCCAGTTTCCCACTTGCAAAGTCAGCCATGTGTGGTCCTCCCTTAACAACCTGGATGGTCCTTGCATACCAACAGCAACTGGGATTGCCAGAACAGCTGTTGCTAAGTGGTGCAGTCACATGATATCACACTTTATGACTGTGTCAATAAGCAACAGAAATTCTAGTCCCCATTATTCTCATTAACTGAGGACTACCTATATTAGATCTGGCAGGAGGAACGTGTTACAGGACCCCTGACTTAAAAGATTGCTATCTTGTGAGACCCAGGAAATACTACCTTTTCAGTCATGGTATTTTTTTGCTCTTTGGGATCCCTTTACCATGAGATCTATTTGGTCCCAACCTGCTGGCATTTTGGAAAGTGCTTTAAGACCGGTCTGTTTGCCTGGCATTGGAGATCAGGAAGTTAGCAAAACCCAGGTGATTTGTTATTACTCTGAGGTTTTTTATTTTCAGCTGCCATTTCCTATTTGTTTAGATTTGCACTATTTTAGTTTCAATTCTTAAATTCACAAAAGAGTCGCTTGGGCAAGAAGGGCAGCCTTGTAAATTAATAAATAATAAAAGAGCAAATGTCAAAGTTTAAAGAATCAGTATGGTATAATGGTTAATGTATTGGACTGGCACCAGGGAAACCCTGGTTCCAGTCCATCCTTAGTCTTGGAAATTTACTAGATAAATTTGGACCAATTTGGACCAATCACTTTCTTTCTCAATCCAACCTAGCTCTCAGTTGCGTCCATTTCTGGACCGGGACGCTTTGCGCACAGTCACTCAAGCTCTCGTCACCTCCCGCCTGGACTACTGTAATGCTCTCTACATGGGGCTCCCTTTGAGGAGCACTCGGAGACTTCAACTGGTCCAGAATGCGGCCGCGCGGGCGGTGTTGGGAGGGACTCGTCGCTCCCATGTAACACCGCTTCTGCGCGNGAGGGCCTTCTCTGTGGGTGCCCCCACCCTCTGGAACGAACTACCCCCCGAGATCCGGACGATTCCGGATCTCCTTACCTTCCGCCGTGCCCTCAAGACATGGCTTTTCCAGCAAGCGGGCCTGACCTAGGGAGGATTTTATTTAGGGTGATTTTAAAAATAATTTTAAATAGAAACACAGCTTCTAATATTCGGTTTTGCCACAAAGAAGAGAGAGTTAAGCTATTCTCCAAAGCACCAAGGCAGGACAAGAAGCAAAGGATGGAAACTAATCAAAGAGAGAAGCAACCTAGAACTAAGGAGAAACTTCCTGACAGTTAGAACAATTAATCAGTGGAACAATCTGCCTCCAGAAGTTGTGAATGCTCCAACACTGGAAGCTTTTAAGAAGAGACTGGACAACCATTTGTCTGAAATGGTATAGGGTTTCCGGGCTGATTGTCTTAAATTTCTAACTTCTGAGCCAGTTCTTTCTGATCCTGTCAGTTTAACATAAAAAAGGTAAAAAAAACCCCTTCAATTCTACTTGCATATTATTGTACTCAATTGTATAAATTAAATAACTAACATGTGGAATAATCTCATATATGGAATCTGGAAGCATTGATATGATACAATACTGTTCAAATCTTTTATACTATCAGAGAAGCTGGTCTCTTTTGCAAGTGGTTTATCAAGCTTACTAAAGATTTAACAAACCTTTATTCAAGGGGAATATAGTAAACCTTTTAAGAGATTTATGATAGATTTCTAAAGCTTAACTAATGGTAGAAAAGTATTTCAGGCAAGAATGGGCAACTACACTGAGTCATTACCATAAATTATACCTTGTTCATAAAGATTTAAACTTATTAAATATAGCACTTCAAGAGGTCCTTCAGGCAATGCAAAAATTGAATATTCAGCTCCTAAAGATAAAACCTATAATTATATAAGAATCTCTTCAAAGAAACAAGTAAAAAGGCAGTCAGATACATAAAAATATATAAAAAGGGAATGGGGGTATACATAACCTATGACAAGATAATACAGCATAAGAAAATTGCAAAAGAAAACTTTCCAATGAATTTCAATTGAACTGAACTCAGCTAGTTATTAAGGTTAAATTCTATTTTTATAACAATATTTTTAATATTTATTTACTCATTTATTTGTTATATTTATAGCCTGCTCCAATTAACAAGGATTCTGGGCAGACCATAAGTCATTAAATAACAAATTTACAATTTAAGATAATATTTAAAACAATAATTATGCTTTAAAATAATACTTTTAAATCAATCTCTGTTATTCTTAGTTTTAAATATTCCAGTATCATCTGTCCTACTAATTTAAAATCAGGCCAGGTATAATGCTTTAATGAAAATTTTAAAAGCTTGCATGTGTAAATACACTTAAACTTAACTAGTAAAAGCCTCAGATTTATGAGACCTAGAGCCAGTTAAATTATTTATCAATGACTAAAACTGTACTTATGATCATCCAGGCATCATGCATATTTTTATTATCGTTTGTCACGCAGTCAGCCAGATGTTCAAATTGGATTTGGCATTTTTGTCTACCTATCGTATCCTCAAGGACTTGAGATAAGCAGATGTTGTTTGAGGGTGTTAAAGATATTGTTTCAGGATGAAAGCTGCCTTTTCCAATTGACTGATGGTGATTTTGTCAATGCAGTTAGTGTTCAAGTGGTCCTCCTGATGCTTTGGGATTGCACCCAAGAGACCTATTACTATTGGTACTATCTTTGCTTTCTTTTTCCACAACCCGTCTACTTCTATTTGCAGGTCTTTATATGTAGTGATTTTCTCCTGTTCTTTCCCTTCTATTCTGCTGTCTCCACATACTGCCATATCTATTATACAGATTTTTTTTAATGTCTTGAGTTAGCTGCCAAGACTCTAGCATTTTATGGAACTCTCTCTCCCTTGAGGTGGATTCAGCCCCCAGGTTAATATTCTGTAAGCAAGCCAAGGTTATAGTTTTCAGAAAGCCTTTGGACCTCAGTGGTCCTGACTGAGACTGTTCATCCCTCTATAATTAATTTTGGAGTTTATTATTACGTATTTCTATTTTCTGTCTTGCTGTATGATACCTAGAGTCCTCCAGACAGGAGCAGGTTATAAGCATTGTGAATGAATGAATGAATGAATGAATGAATGAGCAAATAAATAAGCAAATAATTTAATAATATAAATAGAAAATAGGTAAATAAGAAAGTACTGCAAAGTACATAAAGTACACCAAACTAAGATATTCAGAATTCTCATCTGGAATCAGTTAATCAGAGAAAAAAAAGTTGCCTCCTCAGGAAAAGTAAATGAAAACAGTGACTAACAGACAAATCAGATGTAATGATATTTCCTCTCCAAAATGATTTTCACCAAATCCATGCAGTGAAAATATAGGAGGAGACAGGGGGGAATTATCCTTCCGTAATCTATTGACAGAAGCAGTTTTGTCTGCAGAAAGAGCTCATTGGAACAGAGTGCATAAAATCTTGGCATGAGCTTCAGAATCACTAATATACAAGAGGAAAATGTACCTGGTGATTAATACAGCTGCATCCACTGGTGACACATTTTCACTCCAGCTTGTTGACATTTCTAAATGTATGTCATTTTTCTTACCAAATTCTTCATGTTGCCATTTGCAAAAGCTCTCTAGCATTTTTTCACCATGATGTCCAATATACATCTCTGCCTGAAAATTTTAATAAATAGTTTAAGCTAATATCCCTTAAATGAAGATATTTTTTGCCACAAAACTTCCAAAAAGGTTTAGAACAAAGTTCCATAAAGGTTATTGCTGCATTACATTTACAACAATACTATTTTCTTCTGTAGTCTTTTACTACATAGTGTCCTTTAGATGTTTGGGAGTTCTGAGAATTCTCAGAATCCTGGTAGAAAATTCCAGGAGTCAGAAGACCCGAGATTGAAGAATATTGATATAAAGTTAGGTAAATATAAATCCTACATATCTAAATTTTCTATTGTTGAAATATTTTGATTTGCTGAGCATATCTTGATCAACAGAATCAAACTATTTAGAAGACTGTTTAACCTTAATTTTAGTTGAGCACCTTAACCAGTATATCAAACTGGCTTTATATTATTATATTTTATATAATTTCAAACAACTTTAAAGATTTAAGTGCATTTATTCAAAGTTCAAAAGAATGTTATTTGTGTTTGTTTCAGCAGACAGGCAAGTAATAATATCACCCTAATTATGAGGATGCTCAATCCAAATGAAAGTGTCATTTCATAATAGAATGTTCAAATACATTTAAAATGGAATAGTACTTCCATTTAGTAATATAAAAAATAAAATACAACAGTTGAACATATTTAAGCATTAGATTGTTCTGACTGGGGCATTCTGAATGATTGAAAAGGTCGAAAGTTCACAATCAAGCCTCTTTTTCTGCATTTACTTTGTTCAATCTAGCTGCAATAAATCTCTTCAGAACTTTCACTCAAATGATTTCTAATTTTTCCTCCTAGCAACAAGTAACAGGGTCACAATCCAGCTTCACCTGAAAAGATGGCCTGCAAAGCCTCAAGATAAAGCTTTAAGAAAGGAGTATCATTCCTTCTTTTCTCCTTATGCAAAAAACCTTTTCCACCTACATCCACCTCTACCATGTCTACATGGTCAAGCAGAGGAATTAGTCTTAAACTTAACCCTATCTTGTACAAAGTTTCCCTAGAGAGAAAATAAAAAGGAAGCCTCCCAAGAATACAAAAGCCCACATCTCTGAAGGGAAATGTTAAAACATATATATACAAAAATATATTGACAACAGGAATGGAATTCATCTTTCTCAAATCACACTTTGGAACTGCAAGTAAAACGGAACAGTCTAACCCTGCAGGGCGCCAAGAAAGAATGGACTGTTTCAGCTAAATTGGATGGTTTTTGTACAGCTGTAATTGATATATTATTCCATCAATGAGAAAAAAATGAGAATTGACTGGTTTAAATTATTGTATATGAAAGATGAGTCAAACAGTGATGTAAAGGTTACTGTTCAACACCGATACTATATCAGGTACTGGGAAATGCATCCGTGCTCTGAAATTTTCCCCTTTTTGACCCTCTCTCAAATTGCTTAAAGACAAAGCAGTGTTTTTATTCTTTAGGAAAGGTCAGTAATCTATGGTTTTCCCTTCGACTTCACTTTTATTTTAGGCCATTGACAACTGCAGGTTCTTGTATCAATGTTTGCCTTTTTTACTGTACATGGAAGAGATAAATGCAGTACTTTCTCACCGGAGTCTCATGAAGCAGAACAAGCTTAGTCACCCGAAGGTTCATTTGAACTCCAAGGCTCTTGTGCTGGAAAAGATTAAATACCTGAAAACAAAAAAAAAATATAGTCATGGAAAAATTAGTAATAGGACAAATCACGGATTACTTGAGGCATCTTCTCAAAATGCTGTGGAATACTGAGTTGTTTTCAATGTTTTCCCAAATAATTGCAATATGACAATCTATTCAGGACGTAGAAGATTCTACACAAAACATGTATGTTTATGTTGTAATATGTTCTTCATATATTCAGTTGGCTGGCAGTGAGACATTAGCATCATCTGCACCTTCAGTTCAGTTTTCGTTGCTTTCATTCTATTCTTATCAAACAATACATAGAATTTTATATTTGCAATAGTAGAACAAGATACTAGACTCAGTTTTTTCTCAATATACAGGGCACTAATAATGAGTCTGGATAGTAGGAGGAAAAAAAAACTGGCTATTTTTTAATGCTCTATAAATTCCAAGCTAATAGTGGATCTTATGAGGTAATTTTGTGCTGGATCTTGAGAGGCGGCAATATCTTAGTGTCAGTGTAAAAGTACTAGCTATGATTCCTTTTCTTTTCCAATCCCACTAGCTCATTATCAGGCTATATTCTCTATTTTATGTAAGTTATATTTAACTTTAATGTATCCTTTTGCTGAAAAGATCTATATTTTCTTACCATATTTAAAATAGTTAAAATAAATCTCCTAGCAGCATCTGCTCCATGATAGGAAACCATTGCTGGATCTGCAATCACTACAGTCTCCACATTATATTCTTGAGGTAATTTATAGGAATATCTCTTTCCTCGTCCATTTTCTCTGCCTTTTTGACCTCTGACTATTCTTTTCTCTGCAATAGAAACAACAGAAGTAGTAGCTGAAATAGTGGTGTAAAATTCAAGGAGGGCCTGATTTATAATTACATTTAAGCGTGGAACATTATATTATTTTAAATTATTATAGCTTAGCACCAATTTTTCTCAAAGTGTTTTAAAAATGGAACAACCTTGAATTCCATACGAAAAGTGCAGTATGGAGCTAATTACTACTTTATTATTTAGTAATAACTCTTCTAGATTTTGGATCAAACATTTTCCCAAATTTTGCTGGTAATGTCCCAAAGGTACTTTTTCAAGAGGCAACTTGGACTTTCTTGTTTTTCTTTGACGATTTTTGGCTTCTCATCCAAGAAGCTTCTTCAGCTGACCTGGATGACTGAGAATCTCTATATAGACATTTTTTTGGTAATGGTAGGAATGAAGTGACAGCCTTTTGTATTCAAACATAAGATGTATCACTGATCTAAACTCAGTCTGTACATTAAGCCTGCTATACTTAAAAATGTAATCTTTTGTGTTACTGGCAGGCCAATTCACTTCAATCAATTTGCTTTTAAAAGAAAAGCCTCATAGAAGCCATCAGCTAGTGATAGGCAAGCAGCTTCCTGCCTTTCTGGAAGAGAAGGTAAAGGGGCTAGAAACAAACCTATCCATTATCCAGTTCACAGAGGAAGAAAGAATTATTGGATCAGATGGTGGGACAGAAATATGAAGAAGTCTACCAAAAATATAATGGAAGAATTTGTTACAAAGAATCAAGTTTTTTTGGGGGGGGAAGCTTTCGAATAGATTTCAGAGTCTCTCCTTTGATGAGAGTTCATCTCTGGATGAAGAGCCACTGCTATAAGCCTGAGGGACAAGGAAGAAAGTCTTCAAAAGAAAGAATTCCTGCTTCTGCCCTGAAAAGGAGGCAGTAATAAGTGGCAATATGGGGTAATCCTCAACTAAAAACAGTTCATTTAGTGACCATTCAAAGTTACAACGGTGCTGAAAAAAAATGACTTATGGCCTTTTTTCACAGTTATCGACCTTTGCAGCAGCATCTGATCAAAATACAGATGCTTGGCAACTGGTTCATACTTATGACTACTGCTGTGTCCCAAAGTCATGTGATCGCCTTTTGCAACTTTCTGACAAGCAAAGTCAATGGGGAAGCCAGATTCACTTAACAACCAGGTTACTAATTTATCAACTGCACTGATTCACTTAACAACTGCTACAAGAAAATGGGCCAAAACTCAGTAAATGTCTCGCTTAACAAATTTTGGGCTCAGTTGTGATCGTAAGTTGAGGTAATCATAAGACTTCCTACTGACAAAAACCGAAGCAGCAATCTGTCACTTTGATATTGATCAATTGTATCACTGGAGAAATGGCATAGCCATTCATAATGTTTGATACTGAAAGCACACTGATCAGTACATGGTAAGAGGTTGAAGGAACTGACAGTACAGGTGATGCGGTCTTCATTTCTTCCTGTCAAAGAATGCAGTTGAAAAGACTATTGGAATCAAAAATCTGGAAATTCAGATAGTAACCACAAAAATGTTTGGATAAATTGATCATCCGATTCAGATTTATAATTTATAAGCAATATGTATATATTACATGGTCAATATTGTATTTACTGTAAGAAAGATTAGACTTCACTCAAGTAATTTACAATAAAAATGGCAAAGATCATCGAAAATTAGCTGAGAATCTGTTCAATATTCACTGGGTGATTATTAGACAGCAAAATGGATATCGCCAACAAACTCAGAATAGTTGGGTATGGTTAGGAGGGCACTGACTTTTCTAGCCTGCCCTATCTATGTTTCCTGGTAAAATACATGGGAAAACACCATTGGAGGAAAATTCCACTTAGGGTTAGAGTTAGGTCAACATGAACTCATAGAGCAAAATAGACATCGCCAACAAATTTGGAGTGCTTCGGTATGATTAGGAAGGCACTACTTTTCTAGCCTGCCCTATCTACAGTATGTTTCCTGGTAAAATACATGGGAAAATACCATTGGAGGAAAATTCCACTTAGGGTTAGGGTTAGGTCACCATGAATTCATAGGGCAAAATTGACATCGCCAACAAATTTGGAGTGCTTGGGTATGATTAGGAAGGCACTACTTTTCTAGCCTGCCCTATCTATGTTTCCTGGTAAAATGCATGGTAAAATCCCATTGGAGGAAAATTCCACTTAGAGTTAGGGTTAGGTCAACATGAACTCATAGAGCAAAATAGACATCGCCAACAAACTCGGAGTGCTTGGGTATGGTTAGGAGGGCACTGTCTTTTCTAGCCTGCCCTATCTATGTTTCCTGGTGAAATGCATGGGAAAATCCCATTGGAGGAAAATTACACTTAGGGTTAGGGTTAGGTCAACATGAGGTCAGAGAGCAAAAAGGATATCGACAACAAACTCGGAGTGCTTGGGTATGGTTAGGAGGGCACTAACGTTTCTAGCCTGCCCTATCTATGTTTCCTGGTAAAATACGTGGGAAAATCCCATTGGAGGAAAATTCCACTTAGGGTTAGAGTTAGATCACCATGAACTCATAGAGCAAAATGGACATCACCAACAAATTTGGACTTCTTGGGTATAGTTAGGAAGACACTGACTTTTCTAGCCTGCCCTAAGTTTCCTGGTAAAATGCATGGGAAAGTCCCATTGGAGGAAAATTCCACTTAGGGTTAGGGTTAGGTCAACATGAAGTCAGAGAGCAAAAAGCATATCGCCAACAAACTCGGAGTGCTTGGATATGATTAGGAGGGCACTGACTTTTCTAGCCTGCCCTATCTATGTTTCCTGGTAAAATGCGTGGGAAAATCCCATTGGAGGAAAATTCCACTCAGGGTTAGGGTTAGGTCAACATGAACTCATAGAGCAAAATAGACATCACCAAAAAAACTCAGAATAGTTGGATATGGTAAGGAGGGCACTGACCTTTCTAGGCTGCGCTATCTATATTTCCTGGTAAAATACATGGGAAAAAACCACTGGAGGAAAATTCCACTTAGGGTTAGGGTTAGATCAACATGAACTCATAGAGCAAAATGGACATCACCAACAAACCCGGAGTGAATGGGTATGGTTAGGAGGACACTGAC
>NW_015386668.1:239175-241764 GCF_001527695.2 Protobothrops mucrosquamatus | reverse complement strand
TTTCTAGCCTGCCCTATGTTTCCTGGTAAAATGCGTGGGAAAATCCCATTGGAGGAAAATTCCACTTAGGGTTAGGGTTAGGTCAACATGAATTCATAGACCAAAATAGACATCGCCAACAAACTCGGAGTGCTTGGGTATGGTTAGGAGGGCACTGACTTTTCTAGCCTGCCCTATCTATGTTTCCTGGTAAAATGCATGGGAAAATCCCATTGGAGGAAAATTCCACTTAGGGTTAGGGTTAGGTCAACATGAATACAGAGAGCAAAAAGGATATCGCCAACAAACTCGGAGTGCTTGGGTATGGTTAGGAGGGCACTGACTTTTCTAGCCTGCCCAATCTATATTTCGTGATAAAATACATGGGAAAATCCCATTGGAGGAAAATTACACTTAGGGTTAGGGTTAGGTCACCATGAATTCATACACCAAAATAGACATCGCCAACAAACTCGGAGTGCTTGGGTATGGTTAGGAGGGCACTGACTTTTCTAGCCTGCCCTATCAATGTTTCCTGGTAAAATGCGTGGGAAAATCCCATTGGAGGAAAATAACACTTAGGGTTAGGGTTAGGTCAACATGAAGTCAGAGAGCAAAAAGGATATCGCCAACAAACTCGGAGTGCTTGGGTATGGTTAGCAGGGCACTGACTTTTCTAGCCTGCCCTATCTATGTTTCCTGGTAAAATGCATGGGAAAATCCCATTGGAGGAAAATTCCACTTAGGGTTAGGGTTAGGTCAACATGAAGTCAGAGAGCAAAAAGGATATTGCCAACAAACTCGGAGTGCTTGAGTATGGTTAGGAGGGCACTGACTGTTCTAGCCTGCCCAATCTATATTTCCTGGTAAAATACATGGGAAAATCCCATTGGAGGAAAATTACACTTAGGGTTAGGGTTAGGTCACCATGAATTCATAGACCAAAATAGACATCGCCAACTAACTCGGAGTGCTTGGGTATGGTTAGGAGGGCACTGACTTTTCTAGGCTGCGCTATGTTTCCTGGTAAAATGCGTGGGAAAATCCCATTGGAGGAAAATTACACTTAGGGTTAGGGTTAGGTCAACATGAACTCATAGAGCAAAATAGACATCACTAACAAACTCAGAATAGTTGGATATTGTAAGGAGGGCACTGACCTTTCTAGGCTGCGCTATCTATGTTTCCTGGTAAAATGCATGGGAAAATCCCATTGGAGGAAAATTCCACTTAGGGTTAGGGTTAGGTCAACATGAAGTCAGAGAGCAAAAAGGATATCGCCAACAAACTCGGAGTGCTTGGGTATGGTTAGGAGGGCACTGACTTTTCTAGCCTGCCCAATCTATATTTCCTGATAAAATACATGGAAAAATCCCATTGGAGGAAAATTACACTTAGGGTTAGGGTTAGGTCACCATGAATGCATACACCAAAATAGACATCGCCAACAAACTCGGAGTACTTGGGTATGGTTAGGAGGGCACTGAATTTTCTAGCCTGCCCTATCTATGTTTCCTGGTAAAATACATGGGAAAATCCCATTGGAGGAAAATTCCACTTAGGGTTAGGGTTAGGTCAACATGAAGTCAGAGAGCAAAAAGGATAACGCCAACAAACTCGGAGTGCTTGGGTAAGGTTAGGAGGGCACTGACATTTCTAGCCTGCCCTATCTATGTTTCCTGGTAAAATGCGTGGGAAAATCCCATTGGAGGAAAATTACACTTAGGGTTAGGGTTAGATTACCATGAACTCATAGAGCAAAATGGACATCGCCAACAAATTTGGACTGCTTGGGTATGGTTAGGAGGGCACTGACTTTTCTAGCCTGCCCTATCTATGTTTCCTGGTAAAATACATGGGAAAATCCCATTGGAGGAAAATTCCACTTAGGGTTAGGGTTAGGTCACAATGAACTCATAGAGCAAAATGGAAATCACCACCAAATTTGGTGTGCTTGGGTATGGTTAGGAGGGCACTGACTTTTCTAGCCTGCCCTATCAATGTTTCCTGGTAAAATGCATGGGAAAATCCCATTGGAGGAAAATTCCACTTAGGGTTAGGGTTAGGTCAACATGAAGTCAGAGAGCAAAAAGGATATCGCCAACAAACTCGGAGTGCTTGAGTATGGTTAGGAGGGCACTGACTTTTCTAGCCTGCCCAATCTATATTTCCTGGTAAAATGCATGGGAAAGTCCCATTGGAGGAAAATTCCACTTAGGGTTAGGGTTAGGTCAACATGAAGTCAGAGAGCAAAAAGGATATCGCCAACAAACTCGGAGTGCTTGGGTATGGTTAGGAGGGCACTGACTTTTCTAGCCTGCCCTATGTTTCCTGGTAAAATGCATGGGAAAGTCCCATTGGAGGAAAATTCCACTTAGGGTTACGGTTAGGTCAACATGAAGTCAGAGAGCAAAATAGACATCGCCAACAAACTCGGAGTGCTTGGGTATGGTTAGGAGGGCACTGACATTTCTAGCCTGCCCTATCTATGTTTCCTGGTAAAATGCGTGGGAAAATCCCATTGGAGGAAAATTCCACTTAGGGTTAGGCTTAGGTCAACATGAACTCATAGAGCAAAATAAACATCACCAACAAATTTGGACTGCTTGG
>NW_015386668.1:233249-235894 GCF_001527695.2 Protobothrops mucrosquamatus | reverse complement strand
TCTAGGCTGCGCTATCTATATTTCCTGGTAAAATACATGGGAAAATCCCATTGGAGGAAAATTCCACTTAGGGTTAGGGTTAGGTCAACATGAACTCATAGAGCAAAATGGACATCGCCAACAAATTCGGTGTGCTTGGGTATGGTTAGGAAGGCACTGACTTTTCTAGGCTGCCCTATGTTTCCTGGTAAAATGCATGAGAAAGTCCCATTGGAGGAAAATTCCACTTAGGGTTAGGGTTAGGTCAACATGAAGTCAGAGAGAAAAAAGGATATCGCCAACAAACTCGGAGTGCTTGGGTACGGTTAGGAGGGCACTGACTTTTCTAGCCTGCCCTATCTATGTTTCCTGGTAAAATGAATGGGAAAATCCCATTGGAGGAAAATTCCACTTAGGGTTAGAGTTAGGTCAACATGAAGTCAGACAGCAAAATGGATATCGCCAACAAACTCGGAGTGCTTGGGTATGGTTAGGAGGGCACTGACGTTTCTAGCCTGCGCTATCTATGTTTCCTGGTAAAATGCGTGGGAAAATCCCATTAAAGGAAAATTCCACTTAGGGTTAGGGTTAGGTCAACATGAAGTCAGAGAGCAAAACGGATATCGCCAACAAACTCGGAGTCCTTGGGTATGGTTAGGAGGGCACTGACCTTTCTAGCCTGACCAATCTATATTTCCTGGTAAAATACATGGGAAAATCCCATTGGAGGAAAATTCCACTTAGGGTTAGGGTTAGGTCACCATGAATTCATAGACCAAAATAGACATCGCCAACAAACTCGGAGTGCTTGGGTATGGTTAGGAGGGCACTGACGTTTGTAGGCTGCGCTATCTATGTTTCCTGGTAAAATGCGTGGGAAAATCCCATTACAGGAAAATTCCACTTAGGGTTAGGGTTAGATCACCATGAACTCATAGAGCAAAATGGACATCGCCAACAAATTTGGACTGCTTGGGTATGGTTAGGAGGGCACTGACTTTTGTAGGCTGCGCTATTTATGTTTCCTGGTAAAATGCGTGGGAAAATCCCATTGGAGGAAAATTACACTTAGGGTTAGGGTTAGATCACCATGAACTCAAAGAGCAAAATGGACATCGCCAACAAATTTGGACTGCTTGGGTATGGTTAGGAGGGCACTGACTTTTCTAGCCTGCCCTATGTTTCCTGGTAAAATGCATGGGAAAGTCCCATTGGACGAAAATTCCACTTAGAGTTAGGGTTAGGTCAACATGAAGTCAGAGAGCAAAAGGGATATCGACAACAAACTCGGAGTACTTGAGTATGGTTAGGAGGGCACTGACTTTTCTAGCCTGCCCTATCTATGTTTCCTGGTAAAATGCATGGGAAAATCCCATTGGAGGAAAATTCCACTTAGGGTTAGGGTTAGGTCAACATGAAGCAAAACAGACATCACCAACAAACTCAGAATAGTTGGATATGGTTAGGAGGGCACTGACCTTTCTAAGCTGTGCTATCTATATTTCCTGGTAAAATACAAGGGAAAATCCCATTGGAGGAAAATTCCACTTAGGGTTAGGGTTAGGTCAATATGAAGTCAGAGAGCAAAAAGGATATCGCCAACAAACTCGGAGTGCTTGGGTATGGTTAGGAGGGCACTGACCTTTCTAGCCTGCCCAATCTATATTTCCTGGTAAAATACATGTGAAAATCCCATTGGAGGAAAATTACACTTAGGGTTAGGGTTAGGTCACCATGAACTCATAGAGCAAAATGGACATCACCACCAAATTTGGTGTGCTTGGGTATGGTTAGGAGGGCACTGACTTTTCTAGCCTGCCCTATCTATGTTTCCTGGTAAAATACATGGGAAAACACAACTGGAGGAAAATTCCACTTAGGGCAGTGATGGCGAACCTTTTAAGAGGCTAAGTGCCCAAACTGCAACGCAAAACCCACTTTTGCATCATCGGGTGCCAGGTGGGCATGGCCCATTGGGTGGGTGTAGCCCATTGGGTGGGCATGGCTGCAGTGGTAACAGCAGACTTGGTGGGACTAAGAAGTTCAATCAATCAATTCCAACTTTGCGAGATCTTTTTTTTTCTGCGAGATGTTGAAATTGATTGATTGACTGAACCTTTTTTTTTGCACACGGCAGAGGAGGCCTAAAGGAAAAAGGTTTTATAAAACCCAGCTGAAGGCCTAAGAATGGTGCGATGGTGCTACTGCCCATAGAGAGGGCTTTGCGTGCCCTTCAATCCAATATTTAAGAAAGATAATAAAAACAGAATAAAATATTAGTAAAAAAAATTATTACACCTATTCAGTATACAATTGTTACATTTAAAACCCTTTTTTCTGTTTCAAAGTATTACTGGCTCAGGCAATATTCTATGCTTAAAATTCGTCTGTCAATGGTATTCCATATATTACTGGCTCAGGCAATATTCTATGCTTAAAATTGGTCTGTCAATGGTATTCCATATACAAACTATGTACAGGTGAAACTCGAAAAATTAGAATATCGTGCAAAAGTTCATTTATTTCAGTAATGCAACTTAAAAGGTGAACCTAATATATGAGATAGACTCATTACATGCAAAGCAAGATAGTTCAAGCCGTGATGTGTCATAACTGTGATGATTATGGCTTACAGCTCATGAAAACCCCAAATCCACAATCTCAGA
>NW_015386668.1:204216-232170 GCF_001527695.2 Protobothrops mucrosquamatus | reverse complement strand
TTATACTTTTCAGAGGTCCGATATTGTTCTATGTACAATCCTTGTTTTATTGATTGCATGTAATATTCTAATTTTCTGAGATTGTGGATTTGGGGTTTTCATGAGCTGTAAGCCATAATCATCACAGTTATGACACATCACGGCTTGAACTATCTTGCTTTGCATGTAATGAGTCTATCTCATATATTAGGTTCACCTTGTAAGTTGCATTACTGAAATAAATGAACTTTTGCACGATATTCTAATTTTTCGAGTTTCACCTGTATATGTAGTAAATGCAATAGATCACATAATATGAGGAAAAACTAGTTGGGGTAAGTACAACAGAAGCTTAAAAATAATAATAATAACTTTTGCTACATGCTACATACTATTATGAATTAAAAAGATAGCAGAGATAGTAAGCTACCATTAATTTTTATAAATAATCTAATGACAAAAGATACATGAATTACTTGACAGAAAGGTTAATGTAATTTGTTTATGACCACATTTATCCCATTGGAAAATCCAAATAAGAAATCAATGGCTTGTACAGGACCTGAAAATTTCTTCAGCATGACAAAACAAGCATTGTGCTGTTGCAATATTCATTTCATCATTTCTACTCTCCCACCCTGATTATCCATAAAATAAAAATTTAGACCTTGCCTTCTTAACCTCACATCCCAACTGTTAGGAAAATAATGACAAAGAAAACAAACCGTAAATTTAATATAATAGTCATTCATATCAAATTACATTATATTCAAAACAACCACCTACTTAAAAAGCCTACTTGCAGGACATATCTGAGTTAAGTAATCATCATAGCTGATTTGTAAAAAAAAATTACTGATTCCCAAAAAAAATTGCAAAATATAAGACTGGTAAAGCTATCTTTCAAAGGGGACTACAATTAGACAACACAACTATTCAGTTTGTGAACATTTATTTTAACTGATAAATACAACTTGAAAACCGCAAGAAAAATTATCTTGAGCAGAAGAAAGTTGTAAAATCAGAAAAGAGAGTGGTCCCACCCCAACTGGGAGTTACAGATTATCTGTTCTATTAAAATCCTTGCACAACACTGCTTGGTTGTCTTACTATCTTCAGTTAACCTTCATTCCAAGTAAAAGAGTTTTCAATCCGCTGTTTATAAATGGAGGCAAATGATGTATTGTAGTGGGAAATCTCGGTAACTTTATTTTACCCTAATGAAACAGATCCAAATAACAATTACTGAAATAAATGAAGATTTGTTTAACTTTCTACCAGTAGACCAGAATTCTCAGCCTGATACTCATCAAATATTCCCAGAATTCATGGTGAATATGCTTATTTGCAAACTTGGAAGTTATGGAAAGCACCAAGCTGGAGAAGACTGATTTTAGGAGAAGGTAATAAGAAACACCTGTAAAAGGAATCAGACAAACAGAACAGTGAGAAATGAAGATTTACATAAAGTACATATTAAATTAAAATATATTAATATAAATTATATTACCAGAAAAAACACCACAGTATTGACTATGAGGGATGGATTTTCCAGGGGGTCTTTCATGTATAGATCTTTTACGTCTGCACACCCGATGTGCTTGACCTATCACAGCCAAACTATGATTGAATGGCTCAATAAATATGAAGTCGTCATTCATCTGCAAAAAACCAACCTGCAGGGAAAACAAAAGCAACAGATTAAGATTTCATCATGCTATAAAGAAAATAAAATATTTAAAATTATGTTTTAAGAATTGTAGCAATACAGTATCAAATGACACTACTGTTATGACTGTTCTATTTTACAAGCGGATCAGAAAAATCAGGTGCCATAGCCTTTAGGAAAATATGGGAACATTAATTCATTTCAAATCACTAAAGAGTTTCAATTATTTTCAAAAAATGTGTTATGTGTTAAATGTGTTTAATGTTTTGAAAAATAAATCAATTAAGAAAACAGCCCATCATTTTTCTAAAGAGTAACACACCTCAAATTTCTGAATTGGATTGGATTGGATTGGATTAGATTAGATGTCCATAGTATTCATGTGTATATGTATATACACACTCACACACACACACACACACACGGGAGAGGGGAGGAAGGGAAGAAGGGAGGGAGAGAGATAGAGAGAATCTGCTTTAGTTGATATTTTCCATATAAAATAATCTTTATATCAAGAAAATCAGTGCAAGCAAGTTTCTTGAAACCTTAATTACCGGTACTTTTAATTTGTTTACATGGGATTCTAAATTTGAAAATTTCTGTACTGATAAAAAATTTACTAATACCATAGTTTGTAACCTGAAACACACTGAGTTCCTGATAACAAAATAATTGCATGGTGTATAGAATTTGATAAACTTTCTGCTAATATAGCACCGCCCACCACTCCAAATCATGGTGGGGGGTATCTTATTGGTTTTTAAGCTAACGAGAGAGAGAGAGAGAGATTGCATTTCCAAGGCAAAATGTACAGTTGCAGAATACATTTTTATATAAAAATCAGAAATCTTAACAAGAGAGAGAGAGATCCATTCTATTCCACTAACAATTCTTATAATATTGCAAACCTTACTGCTGGATCATATGTAAATATAACCCATTCTAGTACCTTAGTACCAACACCAAGCAGATAAATGGCCCCAGTAAGGTCACTAACAGGATATGCAGGGAATTACTTTCTTGTCATTTCCCCAATATTTGATGATCAGAGTATAGACCTGCTTTATGAATTTTAAACAAAATCCTTTTAAAATTATGTAAATTAGTGGCCATTACCAACTCTTGTAGTAACAAATACTATGTGTTAATTACATATGTGAAGATGCTTTTGTTTGCCTTGAATTCTCTACTAATCATTTACTTGATGACCCTTTTCAATCAATGTATATAGTTTATGTCTTCTTATTTTTTNATAGACCTGCTTTATGAATTTTAAACAAAATCCTTTTAAAATTATGTAAATTAGTGGCCATTACCAACTCTTGTAGTAACAAATACTATGTGTTAATTACATATGTGAAGATGCTTTTGTTTGCCTTGAATTCTCTACTAATCATTTACTTGATGACCCTTTTCAATCAATGTATATAGTTTATGTCTTCTTATTTTTTTATAAATGAAAAGAAACTTAGCATGTTTCACTCTTTCTACTTATGGAGGATTCTCCTGACCATTAATGCTTTAAGTTCTTTTATCTGAACAATGTCTACTAATCCAACTGGTATTGCATTTGCTATAGCTGAGTTTGCACAAGCAAGATTCAGGTTCAAATTCCTGCTCAAAACTCACTGGGTGGCCTCTGACAAATCACTTGATCTCTGTCTCAGTATCTGATGGAATCACTGAAAAGTAATGAATGCTTTAACATTATAAACAACAAAGATGTAATACATGTTGTAGAGAAAAAGATGTCTTCTTGTTTTTACTAAAAGGGGAAAAATGCTTTTATTGTCCTAAGGAAACATTGCATATGGCAAACTACCAATGAAGAAAAAGTTAAACTGTAAAATTTAATTGTGTTAGCATAGCCATGGCTGATGCTATATTTCCCCAGATGTTCTTAAAAAAAAACCCAGTAAAATCACATTTAAGATCCATATTCCTGAGGATTGGAAACGGGCTGATGTGGTTCCCATCTTCAAGAAAGGAAAAAAAACGGACCCAGGAAACTACAGACCAATTATTTTAATATCAATACCTGGGAAGATCCTAGAAAAGATAATCAAAAAACAGATCTGCAAACAATTAGAAGTAAACAAAGTTATAACTAGTAGCCACCACGGGTTTGTTAAAAACAAATTGTCAACGCTGTCAGCGCTCTGACCACTGAGATCAGCAGCCATTTTACTTTTGCTTTTAACATGCCCTTTCTGTTCTTCTAGAGTTCAGATGTAGAAGGGGGGAATGGGGTAAATGCTTGAGGGTTTAGATAGCCATAACAATGCAGAAGTGTGGGAACTCAAGGACATTGTCTGATAAGGTTTTGGCGGGCTGAGGAGCCAGAGAGAAAAGCCCACGTTTTGCGCTAATTGGGGAATGTGATTTATGACAGCTTTTGTGGGGTGGGAAATGCAACTTGTTACTTTGTATCTGGGGGGAGGGAATCTCAGTCTTGGGTTCAACTATGTAAATGCTGATACTTTGTTTCCTGAATAAAATGTTCTTTAAGGAAGAATTCCTTGTCTTGAAGACCTTTTGATTGGTTTCATCTATCGGAACCATGACACAAATCATGCCAAACCAATCTTATTTCATTCTTTGACAAAGTGACTAAACTAATAGACCAGCAACATACTGTGGACGTAGTATACTTAGACTTCAGTAAGGCATTTGATAAAGTAGACCACATAGACAACATCACCGTAGTTGGCTGGCAAATCAAACTCAATGAGTAGTCCTCAACAGCACTACATCCACATGGAGAGAAGTAAGTATTGGGGTATCACAAGGTTCCGTCCTAGGCCCAGTACTCTTCAATATCTTCATCAATGAGTTAGATGAGTGAATTGAAGGGGAACTCATCAAATCTGCAGATGACACCAAACTGGCAGGAGTAGCCAACACCCGAGAAGACCAACTAAGGATCCAAAAAGATCTTGACAAACTTGAACAATGGGCCCTATCCAACAAAATGAGTTTCAAGATGGAGAAAAGCAAAGTTTTACATTTAGGAAGGAAAAATCAAAGGTACAGGTACAGATTGGGCAAGACCTGGCTTAAAAACAGTAACTGTGAGAGAGACCTTGGAATCCTAGTGGATGACCATTTAAACATGAGCCAGCAATGTGCAGCCGCAGCCAAAAAAGCTAATACAATCCTGGATTGTATAAACACAGGCATAGAATCAAGATCACGCAAGTTATCAGTACCGCTTTATAAAACCCTAGTAAGACCACACCTGGAATACTGCAGCCAATTTTGGTCACCGTATCACAAAAAAAATGTTGAGAGTTTGGAAAAAATTCAGAGAAGAGCAACAAAGATGATCAAAGGCCTGGAGACTAAAACATACAAAGAATGGCTGCAGGACTTGGGTTTGGCTAGTCTAAAGAAAAGAAGAAAGAGGGGAGACATGATAGCAGTATTCCAGTATTTGAGGGGCTGCCACAAAGAAGAGGGGGTCATGTTATTCACCAAAGCACCAAAGGGCAGGACAAGAAACAATGGTTGGAAACTGATCAAGGAGAGAAGCAACCTGGAATTAAGGAGAAACTTCCTGACAGTGAGGACAATTAACCAGTGGAACAGCTTGCCTCCAGAAATCATCTTCACCCGTAGTGGCAGATGTTCACAACCACCCAACAGACTTAATCTATAGGAAGTGTTGTTGCTAGTTCTCATCCAAAATTTCACAATGTTGTTTGGTTAACATGAAAAGGGGAAGATGTTAGGGGTATTATGTTTACCTTATATGCAGCTCTATCATTCATCTCTATTGTATTTGTTTCCTGTATCACATTGCTACTCTATGATTCATCTCTATTGTTCCTGTGATGCATTTCCTGTTCCGGTTGTATCCTCTCTCTCTCTCTCTCTCTCTCTCACACACACACACACACACACACAAGTTGGCTTTTATTGTATTTACTTACTCTACGTGAAAAAGAAATGTACATGAATATAATTACTCAAAAAATAGTATTCAGGTATATCTGCTATTCTATGTTATACATTAAATCTTTTATATGTTCTATTATAAAACTCCATTTGGAAGAAAGGAATGTCCATTTAATCCAAATGTATTTCATTGACCTAATTTATGTCATTCATGCAATTACACAACTGATGGTTTTATGTCATCTGTCAAATTACATCGTCTACATCAAATTATATCATTGCTACTGCTCTATAATTATATAAATGATGAAAATCACCCAAAAATGTAAATTATTCAATCACTTTAAATGACCTAAATTGCCACAAATGACATACTTCAAATTAATTGTCCAGAATACTTCAGGAACAATGGACTTTATTCTTTTCAGGTAATGTTCAATATAAAATTTTGTTCATTAAGTTTAGGGTATGAGGCTAAGGCTATCCACTGAATCAAACTGTTACTGTATGTGAAATAATTTATAATATAATTTGCTTCTCAATAAACTGAACTTTCTTTCAGCTTTCTTCACATTCACATCCACTTACTCTAGTGTGCATTTTAGTGTTATTCCTTGTTCTTCCTCAGTTAATTGTGCCTATAATACTAGGAATAAACTGCACAGATATATAGTCGGGAGACAGTAAGTATGCATTTTTGATGGAGAAAATTATTTGGTGCTCAGAAATGAGATTATAATTGCAACGCAAAAAAATAAAATCACGTCTCTGTTGTGTGGTGGTTTGTCATGGAAGCAATAGAGTGTTTTCTAGAGATTTCCTCTGTTTCACAATGGAGGGTCTTCCTCAATGGTCAGGTGGTCTTATTTGAATTCTACGGAGATGCATTAACATACAAACCTGGAGATCCTATTAGTTTCTGCAAGCAGAGCTTTACCATGGTTCTAGTTCTATTAAGCAACTTCTAGAAACTGCAGTGAATCTTTTATTTTTTAAACAAGGCAATTTGCTACTGAGGGAAATGACTACCAAAGGAAAGAAAAATACCTCATATAGTGTTCAACAATGCAGAAATAAAGGTGGGAAAACAACAATAAACTGACTCCTTCCTACTACATCATGATTCTTATAAAAGTGTAAGTACCCATTTATTTAAGAACAAATTTGTTGCCTCGAGAAAGGAATATTCTAGTCTTCTTTTTAAAAGACTAATGAGAGATAGCATTTGCTTACTTCCTGTCAGGCCCAGACAAAAAATGACAGTACAGTCAAAATTCAGTTATTTGCTCACACCAAATAGACAGAATCTTGCAGATTAAACCTATACTACTCTCACCCCAGTTCATATAACTTGGGAGCTTATAGGGAGTGGCTATTCTAACTATCTTTCTTCTGTTTTTAATACAGCTTTGGGTTGTATTGTCTCTTGTCTTGTTTCCCTCTTGGCATGTGTACCAATCTTCCTGGAAAACTGCCGCTTCAGTACAGTCCATCATACTATCTCTCCCTTTATGGGCACAATCCATCACACCTCCACTTCATTCAATAAGACTCACCCTAGTCCCAAGCCTTACCAACTACAAAATCATGGAAATAATGGAGAAAACAGAAAGACCACACAAAAATCATTCCATGGCTGAGTCTCAGTAATAATTCTTGGTTACTAATTAACTCCTTTAAACTGTACGGGTAGTCCTCAACTTATAATTGGGACTTTCTATTGCTAAGCGATGTGGTCATTAAGAGAGTCATGCACAATTTTACAATCTTTTTTGCTAGGGTCATTAAGCAAATCACATGATCATTAGATAAATTCAGCTTCCTTGATTGACTTTTTTTGTCAGAAGTTTGCAAATGTCAACTGCACAACCCCAGGACATTACAACTCTCATAAATAGATACCAGTTGGTCATATGACTGTTGGGACACTGTGACAGTCACAACAATGAGGACACTCAGGTCATAAGAGTGAACATAGTTGTAACTCTGACTGGTCATTAAATGAACAATCATAAGTCAAGGATCTAATTATGTATTGGTAAATATATGTCATGTCAGTTATTATATTACGATCTGCTCAGATCTGACATGGAACTGCAAGTGAAGTTTGTAATCCCCAAGTCCCTTTTTGATTATTTTTATTATTAATATTTACTTGAACGTTATGCTATCATGTTAAAGTTCACAATACTCTGATTAATCTTAACCCCTTTTCTATTTTGTCACATACTGCAGATGAAGCAAGTATTTTAGCAATCTCTATGTTATAACATTCTTCATGCATATTTCTAACTAATCTGATATTTGAATATTTACTTCCTTTCAGTTACTTAATGATTGCAATAAGATCTTTTATCTTTCAGAAATTGCATACAGTCCATACCTGAAGTGTATGACTGAATGGGTTGAACTCTTTAAAATCCTATGGGAAAGGTGGTACCATAGATAACCTGGCTCTGTGCCACACAGGGCTTTAAAGGTGATGACCAGACTTTGAATTACACCTGGAAAGAAACTGGAAGTCAGTGCAGCTCATGCAACAAATGTGTTACATGGGCAAATCTATGGGCCCTCCTTATTGTGCGCACTGCTGCATTCTGGACCAGCTGAAGTTTCTTGGTGATCTTCAAGGGCAGCCCTATGTAGAATGTGCTATCAGAAGGATTAAACTTTCTCTTCCCCCTTGGTTTGGTTTGTTTCCAAGCTGGAAGTAAAACATACCAATCAATAAAAGCCAAAGATACAGTATAATATTTATACTTCTAAAGTTTGTTAAATTGCTTTGGATGGGCAGATAACCAGCTCTTGCCCTCCCTTTTTATAAAGGTTTGTAGTTTAGAGATTTAGCCTATCATTATCAATGGAATGGAATGTGTTGGGCTATTACAAATGTTTCCTTATATTAGAGGGGGGGGGGGGTCAGATGCCTTCCTATTTAATGTTACACAAATGATTCTTATCTAGAACTAAAACAGAGATGTTTTTCTCTGCATAAATTATAAGTCTTCCTTTACATAGTTTTGCTACATGATGTCTCTTTTGTTTCTAATGGAGAAACTAGCTTTATACAATGGCATTACTTAATTTAAATTTATTGTAAACATATAAGAAAAATATTCCAACAGCATGAACAAAAAGACCTATAAGCATTAATAATATACAAAAAATAGGACATTGTACACATTAGGACAATTTATTCATATTACCAAACCTAATACAAAAATGTATGCAATAGCAGAAATCAACATGAAAATATGTATATTTTTCCACAGACCTTTTAAAAAAGTCACAAACTGACACAGAAATGGGAATAGAATTAAGAAACGGATAAATAAGAAAAAAATATAGATTCATTTTTATTTTCAACATGAACTTAGAAACTGTTCAAACATGCATCACCATTTAATATCAAGAGATAACACTTCAGTTCATCTGATCATAGAACCCAATAGTTTTCCAGGAGAATGAAATAAGAAGTGATACACGGAGCTGAAGAAAAGAATAAAGTCAGGTATCTTGTTTGATTCAATTTCTGGTCCCGTCGTAGACAAATCTTTATTGACTATTTTTATTGACGATTGTAATACAATCTGTAATACATTTTGTTGAATATAGAGTTGCTCTACTGGAGAATACAATGAGGCAAATCTGCACATGAAGTGTGTGTACTTGGCCCCTAAATGGTCCCTAAACTCTCCTATAGTTGCACTACACCTCTGAGAGGAAGCCAACTAGATTTCCTGCCAATAATACTGTAACTCTAGAGAAATCCTCCCTACTACTGAGGAAACAAGTAGCATTCCTCTTCCTTCAATAGCTATCAGGTAACTGAACATGGATCTTGGTGCTTTTTCAGGGCAAGTTTTAGAGTTCAGTTAAGTGTTTCAGATTCAGAAGCTAAACACACAGGCAAATAAAGTTTAGACCTCTGCTGGAGGAATGAACAGAAAAAAACACCTTGGTAGAACTTGAGTAAACACAAGTTCTGGATCAGTTGAGCCAGAAACTCAACTAAGAAAGCCCCTGAGATCTTCTATGCATCACAAACTACGAAGAGTAGAACAACATGAATCAAACTGTCAACTTCAAAAAAAAAGTGTGACTCAGCATAGAGTTGTGCTGACAGAGCTATAAAAAAACATGTCTGATCACTATGTAAGTATATTGGATTTTCTGAATGAACTGGAGTGGAAACTGACTACTCTTAGATGTTCCTGAACTTGTTATTATCTTTTGGTTTGAAAACTCAGCTCTTGTGCCAATGTTTTTTGCAAGTTACTTCATTTTATTTCAATTAAAGATTTATAACTGAAGCTGGGGGGTGGAGAAGTCAACTGCCACCATAGGATGGGAGGCAACATTCTGGCCTCTCTGTTCCCATCTGTTTTGTGTAATTTTCATTCCACCGAGCAATTTATATTTCTTCATAGCCCTAGCTCTACCCTGATTCTTCATCATTCTTGAGGCTTAGAGATTTTTTTTAAAGAGATACAGTTTCACAAAGATCAGTTTTAAGTAAACAAATACTTAAGAAATCTGCAAACAACAACAACAAGACCCAATAATTCATTTGGGCTTCATTTTAATATCCAAATCCCTATTTCTCGCAACAATCAAATTCAACCACTATTGCAACCTTATAATGTGCAATGAGGAACATTATACAACACATAGATAGACAGGCTGAGGTGGCTTTGCTTATACAATGATGTGTACATGGTACATGATGCCAGAGAACCGAACATTATATCTAGAATGTATAAAAGCACTTCAAATGTATACTGAACATGAAGGGATCTTTAATTGTCCTAGGAGGATATGTAAAAAAGCTAACAAAAATTCTCGATCCAAATACATGATACAGAGAATCTTAAAGATTAATATTCAATTGAAGCCAGAATGTTTCTTCTTAGAATTAATGGATAAACAGTAAGAAAAAGGTCATTGAATATTATTTCAATATATGATAACAACTGTGAGATTACTGTATGCATGGAGATGGAAAGATTTAACACTCACCACTATGGAACAATGGCTGGTGACAAATTTTGCTGAAATGGATAAATTAACTTCTGTGATTAGAGAAAAGATATCTACACTTATTGCCAACTGGAAACCTCTTATGAACTCTTGGAGTAAAAATGAAAAAAAATGGACTAGTGACATGATTTTGATGATTATACAGGTAGTCCTCAATTTACAACAGTTCACTTGGTGATTGTTCAAAGTTACAAAATGGGGCAAAATTCACTTAACAAATGTCTCATTAAACAACAGAAATTTTGGGCTCAATTTGTGGTCATCAGTTGAGGACTACCTGTACAGGATAGATTATAGAAAAATTATATATTTTAATTTTAGGAAAAGAAGTTAAAATATATTTGTACTATACTGCTGTGAATATCAAAAGCCAATATTCTATACTTTTTTTTCTTTCTTTTCTATTTTTCCTTAACGTTTTTCCTTTTCTTGCACTTTTTGCTTTGTTCTCTGATTTTTTTTCTTTCTTTCTTTCTATTAATTTATGATAGCCTTTATCCTCTCACTTAAATGATTTAATAAAATTAAATATGAAAAAAGGGATGACATGTTTTTGCCTCTGCCCCCCACCCCATGAGCTTCCCATGAGTTAGTCTCCAAAACTCTCTTCTCACAATCATTTGGGGTTTGAGAGAAACAAGTATAATGTTACCGGTCCCTTTACTCCAAGAAAAATGTATCTACTACCAATTTAACCCTTTCAGGATCTCCCCCCCCCCATAGTGGAATTTCTCACTCACTACAGGGGCAAAAAACAAGATCCCACAGAGGTACTCCCAAAGCAAAAGAAACAAAGGATTACAACTGTTTCTAATTATTCCTGCCTCCTGTAGCCACTACCCAGCACAGATTTTTTTAAAATCTGTTATTTTAAAAAACATGACTTCTTACTTGTAAAATGATCTAGTCCATAGACTTCTGCTCTATGCAAATGGGGTCAAATTCATTTTTACACACTAATGAAAATCAATGAATTTCCTCTAAAGCATTATATATTATTAACATGTAATAACATTAATTACCATGCAGCCAAGTACTTCTCGTACCAACTTGCAACTTTAAAGTGACATTCTTGCCTTTAAAATTCATAAGAGAATGCTTTTGCTTGCCTTTCATGTCAATTGCTCAAAAGCAAGACTGGCAAAGAAAGAAGAGATGAGGTAGCTAAATGTGGCTAAGGAAGTTATCTTTAGTATACACAATATTTTTCTGACATATGCCTCTGTATTTTCATAAAATAATGTATTTTCAAACTCAACATGTCGATATAATTGTTCTACTGGGGATCAGCTCCATTCACATGAATGGGATGCATTCTAGCAGAACTAAAAGTAATTCAGCCAAAATCCATTTAGAAGTAGAGAATTCTGCCTCAATGGAAAGGAGATAAAATATGTTTTTGTCAGGTCTGAATATACAACCATCCAAACTTTTGACTAGTGGGAATAAATTCTATATCATGACTGAACAGCAAAAAAAAAAAGGTTCAGAAAAAAGCTCAAAAAGCCAAGACCCAAATAAAGAAGACAGCTGCCTGAATATATTGTTTTTGTCAAGGAAATTGTTTCACTTGCTTGTAAAATTTCCTGAGGCAAAAAATCAGATAACTGGCAGTTCTGTAATGATTACAGCAATGTTCCAAAAGTCAGTTAAATTATAAACTTATCACAAACAATGGCAATAATAAATGAGAAGTGGAATAAGGATGATTTACAAATGAATGTTCAACATTAAAAACAAGCACACTTGTTCCTCTGCTGCAACTTACAGGGAACCATTTGCTGATTATCTGTAGTCCAACTCTTGATTTCTTTCACTCAAGCAGTCTTAGCCTGACTTGACCTAATTTTAGGTTGAAGATCTAGTAAGAATCCAAAGCACAGCTAAAGTAATTAAGCAAACTGTTGGAAGACCATGAAGTCACTTTTGAAGTTGCTCAGGGCATATATCTAATGTTCTAAATATTAGATGTGTTCAAATACAAATTGTGATTTAAGGATTGGGTGAACCTCCCAAAAAGTGTCCAAACATTTATTTCTTTCAAACAATATTTAGAGACAAGGCATCAGCCAATTAAAGCCTAAGAAATATCTGTGTCATAAATATATGCTATAGCTATTCTGGAAAAGAGCTTCAATCAACAATTTTGTAAAGTAAAAAAGGCTGATTTTCTACAGTTATTTTATAATTGGAAGTGCCTAGTTCCTAATCATTATGTAAAAGATCCCCCCCCCCCCGATGTTTTCATCAGAACAAATGCTACATAAAAAGTGTCATGCTATAGAGTATAGACACTTGAAGTAAAAAGCCAGAACAAACTCTGAATGTACTATGTGGACATGCAAAATGTGAGATAATCAAATGTAAAGATGCAAGACTTGCTCCTGAGTAATATATTTTGTATCTGAGTGGACTCTTGCAGGCTACATTAAAAAAAAAAGCTGGGGGATAAATTAAGATAATCTTAATGAAGATTAAATAAAAACTTTGATTTAAATTTAAAATTAATTTTAGTTAAATAAATTACATATAGATATATTTATATTATAATAATAATAATAATAATAATAATAATAATAATAATAATAATAATAATAATAATAATAATAATAATAATAATAATAATAATAATAATAATAATAATAATAATAATAATAATAATAATAATAATAATAAAAAAGTTGGAAGGGACTTGGAGGTCATCTAGTCCAACCCCCTGCTCAGGCAGGAAACCCTATACCATTTCAGACAAATGGCTGTCCAGTCTCTTCTTAAAAACTTCCAGTGTTGGAGCATTCACAACTTCTGGAGGCAGGTTGTTCCACTGGTTAATTGTTCTAACTGTCAGGAAGTTTCTCCTTAGTTCTAGATTGCTTCTCTCCTTGATTAGTTTCCATCCGTTGCTTCTTGTCCTGCCTTCAGGCGCCTTGGAAAATAGCTTGACTCCCTCTTCTTTGTGGCAGCCCCTGAGATATTGGAATACTGCTATCATGTCCCCCCTCATCCTTCTCTTCATTAAACTAGACATACCCAATTCCAGCAGCCTTTCCTTATATACTTTGGCCTCCAGTCCCCTAATCATCTTTGTTGCTCTTCTCTGTACTCTTTCTAGAGTCTCAACATCTTTTTTACATCGTGGTGACCAAAACTGGATGCAGTATTCCAAGTGTGGCCTTAACAAGGCATTGTAAAATGGTATTAATACTTCACGTGATCTTGATTCTATCCCTCTGTAAATGCAGCCCAGCACTATGTTGGCCTTTTTGGCAGCTGCAGCACACTGCTGGCTCATATTTAAGTGATTGTCCACTAGGACTCAGAGGTCCCTCTCACAGTTACTACTATTGAGCAAGGAACCCCCTATACTATACCTGTACATTTGGTTTTTCTTGCCTAAATGTAGAACCTTACTTTTTTCACCATTGAATTTCATTTTGTTAGATAGCGCCCAGTGTTCAAGTCTGTCCAGATCCTCCTGTATCCTAAGCCTGTCTTCTGGAGCGTTGGCTATTCCTGCCAGTTTGGTGTCATCTGCAAATTTGATGATTTCCCCATCTATCCCCTCGTCCAAATTGTTGATGAAGATGTTGAAGAGCACTGGGCCCAGAACAGAGCCCTGGGGCACCCCACTACACACTTCCTCCATGTAGATGCGGTTCCATTGAGGACCACACGTTGAGTACGGCCAGTCAGCCAGCTACGGATCCATCTGGTGGTGATGCTGTCTAACCCACATTTTTCTATCTTATCAAGTAGTAGGTTGTGATCTACTTTATCAAATGCCTTACTGAAGTCCAAGTAAATTATATCCACAGCATTCCTCTCATCCACTAATTTTGTCACTTGGTTAAAAAATGCAATAAGATTTGTCTGGCATGATCTATTTTTGACAAACCCATGTTGGCTTTTAGTAATGACTTTGTTTGCCTCTAGGTGTTTGCTGATTCGTTGTTTGATTATCTTTTCCAGAATCTTCCCAGGTATTGAGGTCAGGCTGATAGGTCTTTAATTTCCTGGGTCCATTTTTTTCCTTTTTTGAAGATGGGAACTACATCAGCTCTTTTCCAGTCCTCCGGTAGTTCCCCAGTGCTCCAGGATCTTTGAAAAATATAGTTCAGTGGTTCTGAGATCACATCTGCCAGTTCCTTGAGAACCCTGGGGTGTAATCCATCTGGTCCTGGTGATTTGAACTCGTCTAGGCTGGACAGGTGCTCACTTACCGTTTTCTTGCCTATCTTAACTTGTGTTTCTATTCTGTTTTTTATGGCACTATTTTTGGTAGGTTGGTCTGTTTTTTCCCTTTGTGTAAAGACAGATGCAAAAAATGAGTTAAATAGTTCTGCTTTCTCCCTGTTGCTTGTCACCTTCTTGCCACTTTCGCCCACTAACAGACCAATCATTTCCTTCACTTTTTTCTTGTTTTTTACATGTTGAAAGAAGCTTTTTTTGTTATTTTTGACTTTGGTCGCAAGCCTTAGTTCATTTTGAGCTTAGCTTTCCTCATTTCATCTTTGCAGGCTCGGGCTATTTGTTGATATTCTAACTTAGTTATGTGCCCCTCTTTCCACTTTCTATACTTGTCCTTTTTATCTTTCAATTTATCAGAGAGTTCTTTATGCAGCCATGCTGGTTTCTTTTGAGAGCTTTATTTTTCCTCTTTATTGGTATTGTGCTAGACTGGGCTTTTATTATCTCGCTTTTCAGAATTTCCCAAGCTTCTTGAGTTGTTTTCCTCTTGAGGATTCTCATCCATGGAATCCTTCCCAAGCCCTCTCTAAGTTTACTGAAATTAGCTCTCTTGAATTCCAAGACTCTAGTTTGACTGTGTTCTATTGCTTGTGCTTCCATAATGTTGAATTCCAATATTGCATGATCACTTCCGCCCAAGGTTCCTGTGGCTTCAACACCTTCTATCATTTCATCTCTGTTAGTGAGAATTAGATCCAAAATGGCTAAACCCCTAGTTCCCTTCTCTACTTTTTGGGAGACAAAATTGTCTGCTAAGTTTGCAAGGAATCTGTTTGATTTATTATATATTTATTAAATTTTTGTTTATTAAATTTATTTGCCACCCATCTAGCCACAAGGTGACTAGGAAGTTTACAAGACTAAAAGTAATAAATCTACACAAATATGTATGTTTTATGTGTTTTTTATGATGCACCTGGTTGGCCCAAATATGGGAAGAAGAAATCTTTTGTTAGCAATCCAAATTTAACAGAAATATGTGTGTGTGTATATGTGTATGTATATGTACATATGTATATACACACACATGTTAGTAATAAAATTATAAATTATAGCAAAAAGATGGGGAAAGGAAGGAACAAGGCGTGCAGGGGGTAAGGTGAGATCTGCTATTAGTCAATCAACACACCCAGCATGACAATTCCCCACAGGGCCCCAAAGCCAACTGACAGAGCCAAGTTTTCAGGCCCTTAAAGAAGTTCAGGGATATGGGAGCAGATCTCATCCTGGGGAGGGATGTTCCAAAGGGACATTTTCTGGACTCCATCAGCTGAAATTCCTTGACTGACAAGATCTGTAGCATGCCTCCTCTACCAGCGGGTGTGGTGGACCTATCCCATTGGGATAAGATGGATATATACTGTATAACATACCAGTATGTAAGGAGTAATTTACCAATCCTTCATATCAAAGATTGCAATTTGGTGGTAAGTAGGGCTATAAGAGCCTAATCCCAACATAGAAACTCTAAGATCTCTGAAAATGTGCTTCTGTTCATTAAATGGCTTTCTTATTTATCAAAACATTTTAAGCCATTTAGATGAACAATTTGAATATTACTTTGATTTACAAATTAATTATGGAATAAGAGTTAGATTGGGCAATAATTTATTAAAAAAGAAAAACTATTACAATAGAACAATTTATACAAAAATTACTTCATCTTTATGTAGGCATAATTTGGATATGATGATATAAAAAAATAAAATGTTAACCTATTTTAATAACATTTCCAAATATTAGAGAAATGCTGCCACCATCTGAGCACATATATAAAATATTAAAATAAAACATTCCTGAAATTAGTATGAATTCTAAACGTCATATTCCTTTTTTTCACAAGATCTATGCCAAGTTAATTATCTTCATTCCTCCAAAATATAAATATAAAGCCACAACCTATTTATGCAGAAAAGAAATCATGGTAGGTTTGCCATAGAGGTCTCTTCCTTTGAAGAATCTGTTGCTGTAATAAGGGTATCTTAATAAATCCAGACAGATTCAGATAAAGCAGACTTCCTTCATACCTCCTAGGAACAGCCAGGAGCAGGTTACGGCATCAAAGGGCAATTTATTCTCCTACAAAGAGTCTGCATATTGAAAATTTAGATATCAGATAACAATATACAGCTTGAACATACAAGTGGACCTATAGAAGATACATACTAATCTTCTTAAAATGCAGACATCTGTAGGAAACATTCAATATCCTATTGCTCCTCTACACACACCACATGATTGTGGTTGGAATAATGCATAGCATTTTCTTCATAAAACTTTAAAATAAATGTGGAAAATATAAACATAATATAGAATGTAGAGAAGCATTTATTTCAAATGTACTAAATGATTTTCATATATTAGAATAAAAAATGTATCATCTCTAACTGTTGGTTATTTTGTCCAACACAAGTTAATTAATTCTGAAATAAGAGTCACCTAGTCCTACAGTGCAAAATTTACGGAATAATTTATATTATCTTGAAAAAGCAGGTTAAGATTCTCTCCCCCAAAATACAGAAACCTCTCTTTCCATAATGATCAACAATCACAAGCTTCTAAACCTCATTTTTATAATCTCCGGAACTCTTGTTTTCCATATTGCCAAAATTTGATGACATAAGTGACAAAAACCTGAAGAGCCACAACAAAAGTATAGCATAAGTTCTAGAATAAATAGAAGAAATTAAATTAACAAATAAACATGAATAAAACCCCCTACACCCATACAAAAACGGGGGGGGGGAATCCCAACTTCAGCCATATATATTATGTGTTCCTGTCCATTTTACATTTCCCTCAAATGCAAATCATATTTAACAGTTTACCTTTGGGATATAGGCAGTGCTGGGATTCAAATATGTGAACAACCAGTTCTCTGTGTGGATGCCACTTCCGAAAGTCCATTCTGGGCCTGGGCAACCAAAAATTAGCTACCGGTTCTGCCGAAGTGATCCTTGACTTACAAACACAACTGAGTCCAAAATTTCTGTTGCTAAGCGAGATAGTTGTTAAATGAGTTTCAGTCCATTTTTTGCCACAGTAGTTAAGTGAATCAGTGCAGTTGTTAAGCTAATAACATGGTTGTTAAGTGAATCTGGCTTCCCCATTGACTTTGCTTGTCAGACAGTGGCAAAAGGTGATCACATGACTCCAGGAGAGCAACCTTCATAAATGTGAGTCAGTTGCCAAGTGTCTAAATTTTGATCATGTGTTCATGGAGATGCTGCAATGATTGTGTTAAAACTGTCATATCACTTTTTCCAGTGCTGTTGTAACTTCGAGCAGTTACCAAGTGAACTTTTTACTCCTTTTCTACACTGTATAAAACATTGCTCATCTTGCAAATACCCAGTTTGTCTATAAGATTTAATCTTAATTATTCTATTGTATTTTTTTCTGGTTCAAATGTGCAACCTCTTGTTTCTATTTTGAATGTTGCTTCTTGCTTTATTTACCTTACATCTTGCTTTCAAGTCTTTCCTTTTCCTCCTTCAGTTATCCCTGACTTATCATTGCCTACTTCTTAAGTCACTGTACTTAAAAACTGGTTCTGTGTAATTATTACTGATATATAAACTGAAATTAATGATGACAAATGGAAATGTGAGTTTGTGTGTTTTATATATTTAATGATAATGCTAGAAGTTATGTTAAATCAATTCAACTCTCAGTAAGCAATAAGGTTTACATCTCTGTCACTTTAGATCCTCAAAGCTATTCCCTGAATTTAAAGGCTTGATAAAACTATTTCTGTTTCCATTTAAAATTTCTATTGAAGTCCATGTACTTACCTTCTTGTGGTAAATCTAGTAGTGCCTGTCTAAACATATCTATCTGAGCTTAAACAAGTGATAAATTAAAATAAACAAAGAAAAAACCTTTTGAACTCTGTGGCCTTTCAGTAAAAAAGATAGCTCATTCGATTTCCATGCCCTTATGAACAAAGTTTTGCCTTTGAATTTTTACAACTGCAAACATTTTCATAAAAGTTATATGCCAATATTTACTATTCTAAGACAAAGCAGTTCCTTTAAAGAATTACTAACGTTGGACAGAGAAACAAATTCATCTTTTTATAATCCCTGGATAATACTTTTAATGGATTATCCCTGGATAATCTTTTAATAATCCCTGGTTATTACATATTTACGTAATCCTCTTTTATAGCCAAAGATGGTATTTGTTCAGTTCTTTTGATAAATTTACTATATTTTATGTTCTTTATTTTAATAAAAAAATGTATTCGTAAACTAGGTGAGATTAGAATGTCAAGGTATGTTCAGACCATATAGACACAAACTATAATAACATGTGCTATAGCTCAAGGTATTTAAGAGAACTTGGAATTTATCCATCTCATTGCAGGAAGAAAAAAATCCAGATAAAAGCAAAATCAAGACATTAAATTAGATAAGGGAATACTTTATAGCATTCTATAAATACACCAACTTCCCATGTGGATCTCTATTGTCATAAGCAACAACAACAGAAAACGATAGTATATAAAAATTGTCCAATCTATTTCTTCTTTAACATATGTTGGAAAACTGAAATTTGTGGGACATGTGCATTTGCATTTCATTTGCAGCTCCTCCAGCAACTCAAAATCATCTTGATGTAATTTAGCAACAAAATGATAATTTCTCGATGGTATAATTTTCACTTAATCTTGAAGAAAACTTTTAAGGGGAATGTTAGTGAAATGATTCTATGAAGCCAGCACAACCCTGCCTACATTTAAAATCTCTCAAGTCAAGTGAAACTGTCCATGAAGAATTTGTTATCCATTCTAGAAGGGCTCAGGCCATCCAATTTGAATGGGAGGAAACTTAAACTTATAATTTTTTTGTACATAATTAGAACAAAGCATAAGGTATTTTGGTCTTTTATAGCACTGTATCCATACTCTAGAAAACCTCAAAAAAAGGCCCATGTTCAGACACATTCAAATTATAAACTGCATTCCACAGGTTTAAACGATATTAGTATATTTCCCCCCCCCCAAAAAAAATTAAATAGTATGAATCTAAACAACCAAACTAAACCACAGGTCTACATTTTATCTGATTCTTTATAAACTTTATCAAATCTGGCAATTCCACAAGACTTATTAAGAATAAATTGAAATAACTCAGTTCCCACAAAATATTGGCAAGCTATATTCAATGTTCTTCGGGAGAAACCTAATTCTGAAATACAAGCCAATGATGTCTTCATAGCTATAGCTCTATTCCACAGATTACATCCAGCAAACCACAAGGAGCAGGAAATGTTCATTTTAAATACCATTGGCTCACTTCAGGCTCAAAGCCACTGTCAGCAACATCCTTATTCAGACTATATGGCTTTACATTAATAAGCTTAAATAGAAACAGTAACTGCTTTATTTTAAATCAATTCATAAGATTTTAGCCATTCTATCTACTTACCTTTACACTTCATTCAATCAAGGAACCTGTACTATTGTCGTTGGATCTAATTCTGATTTTCCTTAAATTTGCTAAAATCATATTAAAAATGTCTATTTTTAAGATTTACGAAACCAGAACTCCAGAGCACATGAAAATGGTCACAGAATCCCACAGTATGTTACCTTACATATAACCACAATTTGGTGTTAAGTACAAGAGCTTCAGATTGATAAGCTTCCCATTCCAGTTGATCATTATAATACTGGAAGCTTTAATATCAGTTTCTCCTTATATCCAGACCAGAAACTTTAGTGTTAATGAATCAAAACCATCCTTAATTGAAATGTTTCAATAAAGCATAGTTAACTCTTACCTTCCTAGCCATCTCCCCCCTCATACTAATAACATAAGAGCAAATTTGATGTGAAAAACAGGCACTGATAGAAGGTTAAACATTCCCAGCCTGTATTCTTAACCTCAAATGTAGTATTCCTAGACTTAAAACAAGAATAGAAGCTGGCAAAATATGGTACACATTATTTATCACATCTAATTCAGGATTTATATCTAAAGGAGAAGAATATTAATAAATAATTGTCTAATACAATACAGAGTCTTTACATTATATTAGTTTATGACATGTACTGAAAAGGTAATCTGGAATTAAAGAAAAGTAACAAAGAGAAATAGAGCACTTGGATCATTGTGACTGCTGAGTTTAAGCAGCTATACAAACAAAAAAGAGTGTCAGCACTTCTCAATAATGGACATAATTAAAAAAATAAGGAAAAATAAAAAGAAACTTAATGTGTGTATTGCTCAAGCAGTGTATTTCCCTGCCTTCAGGAAAAAAAAATCCGAATTACCCGTATTACAACTGGTTCTCATGCAAATAATTTCTCAGGATGGGTTTTCAAGTCATATTCATACAAATCAGTTTCCCCAACACTAGTGTCCTCCAGAAGTGTTAAATCATAGCTCCTGTAGTCCCCATAGCTTTACTGCAGTTTAACAAGGATGAAAGGCACCAAGTTGGGGAAATCTGATATGCACATTTATATCCCTTTAGATAATATCTGCATTGATTTAACTCTTTTAGATGTGCAAAACAATGGGCATGTAATTTTCTAAAATCCAACTACTAGGACAACAAGCCATTTTTGAAAATTCCTTGCAACACAGTTCTAAGCAACTGTAACCATGCCAACACGTTGAAAACAAGCTAATCTATGCTATATTGTGGAAGTCACTGGAAGACCTATGAGGCTGTGTTTGAACATCAGATACCAGATACAAACTAAAGGAACTATTTGTCCCACTTTATGCCAATTGAATGCTTCAAAATAAACCTAGAAATGTAATGTGCTGGAATAGACTTTCTCATCCTATGAGTGATACAGTTTGTGATAATTGTAGAGCTGGAAAGAAGCAGATTGGAGTAGGTTGTTCCAGAAAGTTTGATCAGAAAACTTAAAATATCCTTAAGCATAGGTTCAGGCTAAAGGTCCACTTTAACCCTTTCACTGTGATGGAGCTAATGGAAAACAAATAGGATATTCATATTATATCATTAAATAATGATTAAAGTATATCATTAAAGTACAGACAAACCTGATCATAAAAAGTATATGAACATAGACACCTACAGATGTTTAATAGAAATAATACTATCTATGTTTACTTGATGAGAGGCAGTTTGTATAGTAGTTAAAGCACAAGGCTAGAACTGGAACATTATGGGTTCTAGCTCCACCTTAGGCACAAAACTACCTGGATGAATTTGAGCCAGTCACTCTTTTTCAGCCCTAATAAGCTAGCAATGGCAAACAACTTCTGAAAACATTGGCCAGAAAATTGCAGGAACTTGTCCAGGTAGTCACCAGGAGTCAACATTAACTCAAAGGCACAAAACAAACATTTATTTAATATCACTTACTAAATGGATTTAACATTAAAATGGATGAGGCTCAATCAAGAACTTCTTTATGCTCATAATAGTTCAGATGAAACTAACAGTTACAAACTACGTCTTAAATTTAAGATGAGGAGGAAGTGATTTCCTTATTTTGGTGGTTAGAGAGTTTGAACACTGAAAAAGAAAATGGCAAAGAAAAATTAAAGTAAATAATAAATGAGATAAAATGGAAGTATTATGAAAATGACCAGAAATGGAACAATAACAATGGGAAGTAAATTTTACTGCAAAGAGCAAATAAAATACAGGTGAAGGGGGAAAAAATACTCACCAAACCACCACAAGTGCTAAAGGAAGCAAAGGATCCAGGATAATGCAGCACAGACCCACTATAGTAACAGGATCTCTCTGTTTGTGTGTGGACCAAATTTGGGGCACTCCTTTCATTCAATAGTCGTTCTTCCACTGCAAAACCTGGTGCTAAGAAGCGACTGTCCCTCTTCAGCAGCAGATAGAGCTCCTGAGCGAAAGCTGGTATTCTCAGCAACATCTCATCCTCATCTTCTGGAGGAGATACGGGTGGATGAGATGGTTGCTGAGAAGTGCCATTAGATCCCTGAGGAAGTGGAGACCAGTGATAGAAATCCTGAGATTCATATTCATCCTCTGAAGTTTCCCGAACTGGCGGTTGCTGGTGCTGGTGGTCAGATGAGGAGGAAACTGAGCGGATCTCACGGGAACTGCCCACTCCCTGACTGGATGTAGAGGTAACATTAATATTGCTGCTGCTGCTGCTGTTCCCACAGTTACCATCAAGACTGCAGCTGCCTCCTGCACCACTCCCTCCAGTGGATTCCTGCTGGCTTCTGCTCCACAGGGCTGGGTAAACTATCTCCCACTCTTCAAAATCTCCCAGAGGTTGCAGACCTGCAAAAATTCACATAGACTGAAATTTACACACTCTAAATCGCTCCCAACAGTAAGAGTTGCCATAAATGGATGCCAGATTTAGGACCCATCAGCATAATTTTGATATACATCAATATGACATAACAGCATTGATCCATACTGCTATTACCAATATAAATTAATTTTCCTATGTACTCACTGCAAGAAAAAGTAATGTGGTATTTTGGGGAGCCACTTTGTACTAATTGGCTGGAAATGCTATTTTTACATATATGTTGTATTCATATATTATTTTTTGTTAGCTGTCCAGAATCAAATTGGTAAGATGAGCGGCTATGTATGTATGGATGCATTTTTAGAAATCTGGAAATAAAGCTTGAAGAGTATCCACAGCTTCTAACTGAATTAAAAGGTAGGCATCTCATCTTACCCATTTGAACAATTTTAGTCAAATAATGTGATGTCCCCTAATGTGCCTTTCCTAATGTGATGTCCCCTAAACTATGTTGCTGGCTGAGAGTTATAGGCCACCATCCATGCTAGACTGGGAAACGCTGTTAGAAGTCCCAACTAGCTAGTCAGTCCAAATCTCTCCAATATCAAAAGAAGTAGCCTCTCTTTCACTCTAAGCATCTCCAGCATAAGGATAGTTGTTATGCGTTTAAGTGGCTGAACTCCCAGGAATTGTTTCTACATTATCAAGGGGCTGTACAAAGTTATAATTTAAAAGGCAGAGACTACAAAAATATTAGCCAACCATTTATGTGAGCTTTAGGGCTAATAAAAAGTTAAGATGCCACCTGATGGCAGGGAAAGAAGTAAGAGGGAAGAGAAAATTGATTTACTCAAACTTTTATTTGTTTTATCAAAACAAGCATCTTACATAGATTAGGATTATAGGTAAAAAAAAACTGGGTAAAAAACTATAATCTTTTATTGTATGTCCCATTCCTAAATTAATGTGTTTCACTGACTAGCCAATAAGAATTCAGTAAGAGTACAAATGACAATAGGAATAAACACAGTGGAACATGGCAATTTTATATTATAAAATTAGGGTATAAATTTATAATTCAGAGCATTAATTTGTTATACATTCTGAACAAAAATATATAGTGAACTGAAACCTCTCTAAATTGTGGATTTGTATACAAAAAGAAAATTGTTCTATGTGAAAATCTTTGCTGTTTCATAATTATTTGAAGTGCACAAGAAATAAAACATTCTGAAATCTGATGAAACAGATAGTACACTGCATAAAGATACAGAAGTAGAAAAAAATATTCCCTTGCTGATATTGGAACAGTCCTAAAGAAATAATAATTAAACATTTGACCCTAGTCATTTTAAAATTAAATCAGAGAATATTGCTTCAAAAGACAGTATGATCTGTTTTTTCAGCAAAGGCAAATAAGACTTCTTTTTGCTTCTATCAAAGGCAAATAAGATTAGCAAACAGAAACAACTTAATCTGATCGATATTTCAAAATACAGATCCTATATATTTCCAATTTCACAAGCTTTTGAGTGTTTTTAATCTTTAATGGGCAATTTTTGTCGGTAGGTAGGTAGGTAGGTAGGTAGGTAGGTAGGTAGGTAGGTAGGTAGATAGATAGATAGATAGATAGATAGATAGATAGATAGATAGATAGATAGATAGATAGATAGATAGATAGATAGATAGATAGATAGATAGAGTGTATGAGAACTAAAACTTCACAGACATTCTCATGCAGATGTGAAACAAGTAGCTCCTTCTAATGGAATACTTAGCCTGATTACACTCTGGAGAAATGGAGACATATCCTTGTAAAGTATGTCCTACCAAGATGCTGCTGAATATTATTTGATCCTAGACAATTCATTGGCAGTCATTTGAGGAAAAGAAGTTAAACATAACTTTACTGTTCAACATCAGAGCATTCTGAACGTGGCTGGCAAATTATTTCTGAGTGTCTGCAGGGCGTCCTATTATATCCTCACCTAGCAATAAAATTATGGGCCATCAGGCACCAAAAGTATTTGATAGATGGACAGGTAGATATCGTTCAATCATAGCGCACCGAACTGAAACGTATGCTTCTTTAAGACCCCTCTATTCCTATGATCTACCAACAACGATCCATCTCTACACAATCCCTTTGTGCCACCGTGGTCCCTTACCTTGTGGCAAGGCTCAGGCAATCAGAAAGGGGCCAGAAAGAGGTTCTGTTTATTAAGCAAACATCATTCAAACCGAAGGACTGGACTTACCTGAAGCGATCCGATTCGACAGGAAACACAACTGATAAAAGATGCAGCAAAGGTGGCTCAGCCGCCTTTCCCTTTTCTTCTCCATCCACGCCGCGGAGTGGGGGGGGGGGCGCTGAGCGACCAAAGCACCCCCTTCTCTCCTGGCGATGTCTCGAGGAACTTTGCAAAACCCAGGCAAAAGCTGCTCACCCACAAGACCGCCGAGCTTGCAAAGCCGCCCCCTTCCTTCAGTTTGTGGGAGGAGAGCAGCGCAAAGAGCGGGCTCGGTAGCCTCTTAGCAGCGGCAAGAGTGGCACAAACCCGAGCCTCTAGCTCCGGCTCCCGAGAGACGCGGGGTGAAGAGTGAAAGCTGAAGCCCCGACAAGGGAAGCCACCTCAGGGGGGCCGAGTCAGGCGGCAGCCACGCCAGCAGAGGTCAACCGAAGAGGGCAGACTGGCTGAAGGAAGCCCAAGGAACCGCGCGCGAAGAGAAGGCGCAACTTGCTTTGGTGGAAAAGCCGGGCGCGGAGCGGAGAGAGAGAGAGAGAGAGAGAGGAGGAGGAGGAGGAGGAGGAGGGAGGGCCACGCGCAGCGGCAGCGGCAGCAGCGGCAGCAGCAGCGGAGAGGTGGTGGCACCCCGCGCTCACCCCCCCCCCCCAATCCCGGCAGTGGACGGCGGGCGAGCGGCGAGGAGCTCTCCCTGGGTGGGAAGTGGGCGGAGGAGGACTAAAAGAGAACGAGCGGGTTCCCCAAAGTCCTGCCGCTCGCTCCTGATTGGCCGCCCTGGCGTTTCTTATTTGCATACCTCTCTTTTCTCTCCCCCCCCTTCTCCTTCCCTGGGGCGGTCAGACGGCTTGAGGCGCAGGTAAGTTTTGGGAGGGAGGTGGTGGTCCAGCGCAAGAAATCCAAGGAGGGAAGCAACGTTTGCCCCCCCCCCCGCTCCGTGAGGCTGAAATAGGGTTGCCAGGTGTCCACTATTTGAGTGGACAGTCCACTTTTTTCACATTATTTTTTCACAAAATAGTGGACATTTTTTTTTATTCAAAAGCTTTATGATGAAATGGTACGTAATCTAAAGCTGTACAGTCTACTTTTTTTACTACTTAACACACACACACACCCCGCTTGTCCGCTATTTTTTGGAAGCAGACCTGGCAACCCTAGGCTGAAAGAATGGAAGATGAATCAAGCAAAAATACTTGCTAATTGTACTTTCACCTTCTCGCGTTTGCACGAATCCAGTTTTCTCGAAAGACGGTCTGGAATCTGTTCTCCATCTCGGACTTATGCAGGTAGTCCTTGACTTTAACAACCGCAATTGACCCCCAAAATTTCGGTCAAGTGAGACATTTGTTAACGTGGGTTTTGCCCCATTTTATGACCTTTCTTGCCAGGACTTGTTAAGTGAATCGCTGCAATTGTTTCGTGAGTAACCTGGTTGGTAAGTGAATCGCAAAAAAGTGATCACATGACCTTGGAACACAACAATGCTCGTAAAGATGAACCAGTTGCCAAGTTAGTTGCCATCTAAATTTCATGCGGATGCTGCAAAGGTCGTAACTGTGAAGAACGGTCATAAGTCAAATTCTTCAGCGCTGTTGTAACTTTGAATGATCACTAAGTGAACTGTTGTAAGTTGAGGACTACCTGTGGAATAAATGTAAATATGAAAGAACATGTAAACATACAGAACTGAGCAATCTCAACTAGTCATTCTTTCTTAGTGTTTTGATACATGGTCTTGACACATATTTATGTTTATTCCACCTTTATTAATGTTATAAATAACTGAAGGCAGCAAACATACCTAATATTCCTTCCTCCTCTTATTTCCTTACAACAAACATCCTGTGAGTTGGTTAGGCTGAGAGACAGTAACTGGCCCATGTCACCCAGGTGGCTTTCATGCCAAAGGAAGGACTAGAACAGTAGTGGCGAACCTATGGCACGCGTGCCAGAGGCGGCACTCAGAGCCCTCTCTGTGGGCACGTGTGCCATGCCCTGGAGATGGTGAGGGACTGGCCCCCTCCGCCCTGGCCACGCCCACCCAGTCTGCCACCACCGCGGCCATGGCCACCCGGCATCCAGTGATAAATAAGTGGGTTTTGGGTTGCAATTTGGGCACTGGGTCTCTAAAAGTTTCGCCATCACTGGACTAGAACTTCCAGTCTCCTGGAAGCTTGGTGCCTTAATTACTATACCAAACTGGCTCTGTACTAAACTTCTAATAATATCATGAATGCATTTGTTCCTTTGACAAATGTATATCAGAAAATCTTATATATTTGCCATTAGGCCTCTATATCATACTACAAAATAATAAATTTGTAATACTGTAGTGTACATGTGAATATGCATGTTCTAATACATAATTAGGATATTGTGCTGGCCTGGACAAGGGCCCTCCTTTTTTGTCTGATAAGTTTATATCTTTTCAGATATCATATGTTATTCACTAGGCCAGTTTCTCTAGTCCTATACCAGCATCTATTTAGATTCAGTAAAACGTAAAACCCCATCGACCGTTCAATATATAAATTTAGAAATGCAACAAAATTGTAACAGCTGAAGATGTTTTATTCAGGAAAATGTCAGAATTCAGAAGCAAGCTTTTACCATGTCCTCACTGGGTTAATACAGTATTTAATATT
>NW_015386668.1:163260-202750 GCF_001527695.2 Protobothrops mucrosquamatus | reverse complement strand
GGTGGGGCGGCAGCCAGGGAGGAACAGCCAAAATGCCCCCTCGGCTTATGCGCGGGTCACCAATTTTTCCCAGTTCTCTGTGGGAAAATCGGTCCCTCGGCTTATACTCGGGTCGACTTATACTCGAGTATATACGGTAGCTTCTTTCTTGTTAATTTAATATATAAAAAACTGACTCTCGAGGCAAACATAACTGGTTAAATTTAAAAGAAAAAAAGAGCATTTCCTTAATTAATAGTTCTCAAAATAATAAGTATAAATAAGTTAATGTTTAAATAAGCAAACTTGTTTCTAATTTAAAAAAGTATATTCACAGTATGGAACTATATTGCTTAAAAGTTAACTTCTGATCTCTATTTTCAATGAACACTTAAAATATACAAAAAAGCTTTATTATATCAAGTGCATCAATTCTTAACAATAATCAATCATTAATGAAAAATTACCATAACACATTTCCTCTGGTAGTATTCAAACGTTGATCTTTCCAAAGCAAGCAAACTATACTTTTGCAAATAACATGGGAGATTAAAACAAGAATGTTGCTTTTTTAAGAGCCGTAACACAATAGTAATTTGTATGGTCATCACACCCAATAATTCAATGCATGCTCGTGTTCATAACTTTAGAAAAAGATGAGCAATAGTTTTAAAGTTTTACAGCAACAGGAAGCATGGAGATAAAGAAAAGTAAAAAAAATATTTGAAAAGAATATGATACCTTTGTTAATCTTCATAAAGTTCTTGTTCTGATTTTACCTCCCAAAAAGCAAGAGCCACTAAAATCAATTAAATATATTTCTGAAGAATTGCACTATAAGCCTGTATTAAAAAGAGTCACTCTTCTGTCAATATTTAAGCATGGATATAAGACATGATCCCAAGGTTGTGATCCCAATCTTCATTTTTACCATAGCTTGCAAACACTTCTGTTAAAAAGCTTCATATATAAACAGAACTTGTATTGAGAGATAATCTAGCTGAAATTCACAACAAAAGCAGCAGTGCTTTTTACCCGCTTTGGGTGACCTGAGCAGGGGACTCAGCTCTAACATTTCCAGTTCAAAGCTTTTGAAAGATGATAATGACATCATGCATAACTTTGCTAGATGTTTAATCAGCTAAGCTGCTTGCTTTCTGTGCCTTAATGTGCTTTTGAATAAGCAGCTAAGGTAGAATGTGTCTGTTGATAACGCCAAGCTTTGAATCTAGGCTGGTTCATACATGCCCTACAGGAAATTATTCTTTGCTGATTTTAAACTATTGCAGGCTGTTTCTAGAGCTACTAAAGGTATTGAAAGGCATGTGCAAACGTATTTCACACTGCACACACAGCACTCCTTCAAGAAATTTTGGCAGCCACCTTTTAGATCATGGTATTGTCCCCAAATACACCTTACATCACAAACTGTGTCTAAATATAATTGCAATATTGTCCTTTTGGCCCTTGACTATAGTTGTGGGGGTGGGTAAAATGTTCATACCCTATTCAACTCAGATTGTTTCCCTAGAACTCTAGGCAGTAGTGGGATTCATCCAGTTTGCACCACTTCGGCAGAACTGGTAATTTTTTGTGGCCCAGGCCCAGAATGGACTTCTGGAAGCAGCATCCACACAGAGAACCAGTTGTTCACATATTTGAATCCCACCACTGATGCTAGGGTGAAATAGGTTGGCAGATGGAAACCTTGTTGGCTGCACATTTAAGCATTTACAAATCAGTGACATTTGTGGTAACTTTGCAAACCAAGCAAAATTTTGATCATGAAAATTTTAATGAGCTACTAAACGTGACACACACAGAGCCAGTTTGCATAGTGGTTAAAGCATTGGGTTATACAATAACACTTCTTTCAATTGCAGGTTTTGAAAACATCTTACTTTAGTAAGTTTTGGGAGAAAGTACTGGATTATATAAATATAACAATGCAACCAAAGCTACATTTTTCAGATGATAATATTGTCTTCCAACATTGAATGATAAATGTATGGCCCCTTTCATTCATGGGGTTGAAGATCTGATTGCACTTGCTGTCAATGTGTGTAATGCCTATACCAGTGATGGCGAACCTTTTAGAGACCAAGTGCCCAAAAACTAGCCCCGCCACTGCTCCACCCCCCTGCCACGCCCCCGCTCTGCCCCCCATCCCCTATTTCGCCTGCCCACAGGACCACTCACCACCTCCAGGGCCCACCGCAGATCGCCCAGGCAGTCCAGCAGTGCTATGGCAGCCACACCCTCTGTCCGCGCCCTGCAGCATCAACTGCATGATGGGGTGTGAGGGCAGAGTCTTGTCTACGCTGCCTGGCTGCCGTGTCCTTGGCTGCACTGCTCCGTGTGGGCCATGCTCAGGGGCAACTCTCCTTCAGGGGGGCTGCTGGAGAGGAGGGGGTTGCAGGGGGAGGCAACGGCACGTGTGCCCACAGAGAGGGCTCTGAGTGCCGCCTCTGGCACCCGTGCCATAGGTTCACCACCACTGGCCTATATTGTAGGTGTAGATTTTCTATGGACAAGTTTAATGAAATATGGGACTCATTTATACAAAATACGCTCTTATTATTATTATTAGACACATACATACTTGAATAATAATTGCATTAGATAACCATGTAGAATTGGTATGTGTGTAAATTGTATATGGAATTACTAAAATGATATATTAGTTTATCTTTTTCTTTCCTTGGTTGTACTTTTTACACTTTTTAAAAGTATTTTCTACATGATTTTTTTCTTTTTTTGACAATGCATATACTTTTTTTTAGGGTTTGCCTTTTTGTTTTCCATTTTTGATCATTATCCTAAAAGCAAAAAAAGAGAATACATTTAAAAAGACAGTAGTGGGAGTGGAGACTGTGAATCCTAGACCTGCCTTGAGCATGAAGTCAGGTGGGTGGTCTTGTCCCAGTCACTCTTTCTTAGCCATAGGAAGAAGGTAATGACAAACCACTTTTGAAAACCTTGCCAAGAAAACTTCAGGGACTCATCCAGACAGTTGCCAGGAATCAACACTGACTTGCAAGCAACCCCCCTCCAGTGTCACAAACAGCGTGAAACACTAATCAGGTGTAGGAATTATTTTATCTGTATAGCAATACCTGTGCTCCTTTTCCAATGGATATGTATCAGAGTTTGGGTAGTTTACAGCATTTCAGGTTATTTAAATTCAAAAGAAAATATATATTCCCATAGATGAAGTTGAAAGTAAGATGAGATACACACTTGATCTTATAAATGTACTAGTCTCACCTATACCTCATGTCTAAATTCATGAGAATTAATCACACACAGCCAATGGTTTCCCATATCTGTCAAAACTATGGTTTCTTTTAACCATGTTTTGTGGAACAAGCTACATTGGTCTGCCTCATACACATACACCATGCTTTACAACCTATGGTGACTGAATTCACATATCACAGGCCAAGCCAAAACCAAATCAGATTATAACCTGGCATGATTGTGAATCCAGGCATGATGAATAACAATAATTTCCTAGGGACCAATCCATGGTTCTAAACAGTGGCAATACAGTGCCAAAGTGTAGAAGATTCTTTTTTAAAAGGACAGATAATTTTATATTTTCTCCTCTTGGTCAGTAGAAAATTAATGGTCTATAAAAGGCTGAGCTTTACCTTTCAAGTTACTATTTAAGGTACATTTACATCACACATCAAGATTTATGGAAAAATAACAAAAGAAATTTTGTCTGCTTGAATTTTGCTTGCTACTTTAGGGAAGCATATCATATGTCTACTCAAATTAGAAACAGAAGCACTTCTAGTTACTAGAAAACCTTGAAAACAAATAGGCCATGTAAAATTCAAGTGGGACTTTTTAAGGAAGTTCAGCTTGCATAAATAGAGCACATTCATTACTCTTTTGAAAGAAATATTACTTCAGGAAAAAAAATCATTATCAATTAAGTCATTTAAGGCTCTAAGGCTGCACTTCTACTGTACTAACAAAGAGATTATCCAAAATGTATCTTTCAATTGTGCCTCAGAATGTTTTATTTAGTGAAATTTGCTAAACAGTAACTAAATTCAGAAATAGCAAAGTTGCTTTCAAAACTGTTATAATGTTTCATATACAAATCTTAGATAATCTTGTATAAGTAAATATGCAGTGTTAAAAATCACGGAGATCTTATTTACAAGTCTTCAAGGCTTATGCAGTAGAATTTAAATAACACAGTGGGATAGTCTCTCTGTAAATAACACATAACGAAAGTCATGCTGTGAAGTTAATCTAGGACTTTGCGGGTGGCAAATGCCCGTTTTACAAAAACCCACATTTTCTAAAAGTACATCATTTTTACAATATATCTGTAGAACGTAGATGCAGTGTACTTTTTGTTTTAGAAGAACTTCAGGTTCCAATTGTTGTATAGCCAAATATCTGTGAGTGATGGATTTTTTGACTCTTCATACCGTGAGCCAAGCTATTCATATTAAAAACCTTAAAGCTCTTCCTTAGCTAAACTTGGCCAGACTTTTGGACTGTTCCTCTTGCTGGTCTTTAAGATATTTCTGCATATTTTAGCTAATTACAGCAAATGTCTAGTTCTGTAAAATACATATTTAAGGTCCAGATGGGAGTATAAACATTGACATCTACCTTCCATCAAGGCTTTCAACAATTGAGGCTTTCTGTGTATTGCTTTTTAAAAAGATAAATGTACAATAGATTCCCAGCTTTAATTACATCTATGGTACTCTCCTTATAGTAGAAGAGTACTAATGAATTGGGGCAGATTTTAGCCAGTTTCAACCACAGGCCACTTTTATCCCAAGCATAGTCACATTGCGTAGTCACATCACATAAGACGAGATTGGACAACCATTTGTCTGAAATGGTATAGGGTTTTCAGCCTGAGCAGGCGGTTGGACTAGAAGACTTCCAAGGTCCCTTCCAACTCTGTTATTCTAATCTATTCTGTTAAAGACAAATAAAACAGGCTATCGAACTTAGACACTGCCTAACAGGTCTACAGCCCATCAATTAATAGACCAATAATGTACAGTGCACTGACTGCAGAGTCAATAATCAAATGTTTGAAGAAACATAAAGCTAAGTATGAAATTTCATATAGATGTTGAAGAAGCAAGAATGGTTTGCAAAGGTAGGAAGAGAAGAAAAATAGGGATACACAGTTTTCAGAAAAAGTCTGGGATAAGTGCATTGTACCTTTTGGTGTTTTTTTTTAAGGAAGTGAATTCTTTCAAAGGCTGCCAACATATAGTAAACATGTCCATGCTAGATTCAAAACACTTTTCCCATACTGCATGCTCTACGGAGAACCATAGGGAATAGTGTTAGTGTAAATAAATTCTATCCAAATGTCCTTTTTTTATTTTCTGTCTTTAGTTTTCTACTTTGTGCATTCTGAATAACTTTGCTTTTCCTAGAAGGAAATAGCATGGCAACTAGTTTATGTCTAATGAACATGGAAACAATTATGCTGTTTTTATACCATGATTTTTACATCACAGTGAAAGTGTTCACCCACATCAGGGGTGTCAAACTGGCAACCATTGGGCCGGATGCATCATGTGCAGGCCACGCCCACTCAGGTTTTGCAAAGGCAAAAACCATCACGATACACCACGATACATCACGTAACACGATTGGGTTTGACACCTGTGACCATCATGGACAAGATTACTAAGCATTAGTTTTATACTCTCTGTTACATAGTCTGATGAAGATGATGAATAGGTCATCTTTTTCCTGAATTTATTTCTGGGGGAGGGGAGTAAATAAGCCTTTTCATACAGATAAATCCATCAAAGGCATCCTTCTTCCACTTTTCTGGGAAGTAGGGCGGGGGGGGGAGGAGAAGGATATTTTGTTTTATTTTTAAAAACAAATTTATGTCACTGCCTGTCTACCAAAAGGAACTCTAGGCAGTGATTAAAAATAAAAGCACAAAACAATTAACAACTCCTCATTCCCAAAACAAAAAAGACACCATAGATAAAACTCACATCCATAAATCAGCCACATAAATATAAAAGAGATAGTAAGAAAACATTGAATGTTAAAAAGAGAACAGCTTCCTGCAACATTTAATGAGACAAGGTGTTTGCATATTAGCAGACTCCTCTGCAAGATGTTCTAGCACTAACCTGGAAGAATTTCATTTCTATAAAAATTTTTTTTAAAAAAAATGTTTTTCAAATGTTGTCTAAAGGAAGAGGCGAATCTATCTTACTTTGCTCCAAGAGACATTATTACTTTATTTAAAGCAAATGGAAATAGCCATTTTATCTGCTGGCTGTACATTAGAAGGTTTTTGCTTCTATCTTTAAATTCATGCCTTCTAGCTATACTGGGAAAACACAGGAGATGGACAATCTTTCATTTAATTGCAGGCTCCTAAAATAGAGAAGGTATTCTGTAATTATCAAGATCCCAAACTAGGAAATGTAAGTTGAAAGCCTGCTGACAGGCTTTTAGTGCTCTAGATAAATTAGTTAATGTTAGCAAAGAGCTTTTGAAGATTACATTTTACATGCTAAATACCATTATTATTATCATATAAAATTCAAAAGGTTGTCCTGAAGGAAAATCTACTCGTATTAGTTGTCTCAAAGTGCTTCTGTAAGAAGTTGTAGTTTGCTTCAGGTTAGAACTGGCCACTTTATATTCTCTTTTTTTTCCTCCTGTAAAATATAACACATTTTATATAATTCAATATAAATTTTTGATTTAAATTTAATAAATAAAACATGAACACTGAACAAGTAGAACAGGACTTCAGTAACTATACTGAACAAACACATAATACCCAGAATAATAAAAAAATATTTTGTATTAATGCTTAAATTAAAAAAAAATTATAAAGTATGATATAAAAGTTTTTACTTCAAGCTTTGCTCGTGAACATTATAGCCAGTGTTTACATTGCCATTTTTATAACTTTTGTTTTTTCATCTGCTTAAGTGTTAATATTCTCATTGTAAATTGCCTTGTCTGGGTGTGCTCTAGAGAAAATAGTAAAATAAATGAAATAAATAAAGAATTGGTGTTTATCTGCTCACCCCTTTCTCCAACTGCTGTTTTTAGAAATCAAATTCCAGTGTTCCACTGTATTGCCCTACTGACTGTTTTGACACTGATTGTTATGGAATGTGGCCTTTGGACTGCTGTGATCTGGTTTGATCCAATCCTTACATGAAATCCAGTATAACTGCCAAGTTGGGCACTTGATCCTTCTTCACTTTCTTCCTTTTCCTTGCTTTTAGAGGAAAAGAGAGAAGAGGGGAGGAAAAACAGAAGACTTCACTTCATTTTTGTTTTTAAATAAAAAGATAGTTATAGAAATGAACTAAGTCTTATACTAGTGGTCCAATCTGAATAACCTTTTTGCCTAGGTCAGTGTCAATTTTGTATACCTTAAAACAATCCCAGATTGTGCTATTTAATTCAGTGCCAGTTTTCAGCAATACAGTTTTCTGTCTACAGGGGTTTTTTTTTGTCTGTAAAGCTATAGAACAAGTTAAACATTCATATTCTGCACTTTGAATATTATTCAATCCCCTCATACCAAAGCAAAAAAAATGGCTGAAAAAAATGCCCTGCCCTGCTACATCACTAAAATTTTGTAACTGAATGCTGAAAGTACATTAGCAACAACGCTGATGATTATTATGATACTCAAAATTATTTTTGGGTTGTTTTATGGCAGTAAATTGCATTGCCTTCTTCCCCAATGTTACAGACTAGGCATTTTTTTCCTGATGGTTTTCCATTCAAATACTAAGACCAGCCCTGCTTAATTTCCTAGGTCAGAGTAGGTTGGCCAGATGCTGAAGCACTCTTAATCCATTTTTGTTCTTACTAAACTAAATGTTTTGAGTCTTGAAATAAGAGAAGACGGATTCACTGGCCAGTCTTCATGTATGTGATAATTTTTTCCTGACCATCATCTGTAATCATTGGCTGCAGAATTAACTGTGCTAGGAGGCAATCACCTGATACTTCCCACTGATTTTTGTATGTGTCTGTGCTTGTGTTTTTCTTAATGTGGAGCACTCTTTTGTATACATAAAACTAACTTCAGAGTAAGCTCAGCTCTGGTCTAATCAGTTCAATTACAATTATCCTTCTTGGACAAGATACATCTGCCAGTGTATAGATTTTGCCATTAGTTGACACAATTGATTAGAATAGCCATACTATGTTGATATAATTTCCCTGTTTTGGTAGGATTTGGGAGAAATAATATTCCAATCCAGTGAGCATCACATTGAAAGAAGATGGCACTGAATGTTGAAGTTCAGGAAGTAAATATATTTGCCATGGTTTTAAGCCACTTTTTTCTTAACTTGTTTTCTTCCAAAGTCTCAAGAGTTTTCCTATTTTCCTATTTTTTATTTTAAGTATCTTAGTTGAAATAGTAATGTGTTATATTCAAATCATTTGCAATGCCTATATCCTGACTATGAAAGCCAGTGAGGGCAAAATAGTCTGCATATATAAATATAATTAACAGTACACTTCAAATTACAAATCAAAGGAATCTTACATCTTAGTAGATAATGCACATTAAACTATTACGCTTCTAAAAGATACTTCAGTATTGACAAGATATTTGCTGTTGATGATGATGTTAAGAACTAAGCTGCACAATTTATGAGAAAAATAATAATTTGATTAAAGGATCTCAGAACCAGAGACTGAAAGGGGATAGGAAGCATATTCTTTGGTTTCCCAGCCCACTCACTTGGAAAAAAAGGGAATGATTTCTTGTTGGCTTCTTCTTCACTGGGTGACTGAGGGCTCATTCACACATCCTCATGGAAGTCTTTCCATCCTTGAAATTAGAAGAAAGTATGTCACTTTTAAAATTTCTGTCCCCACAGTAATCCTTTTACTGAGATGTTGTAGTCTGCTGGGAGGAATCAGGAGACCACCACCACTACCCTTTTATAAGTCTGTGTGAAGGGCCAGTCATATTCCACACCACCCCTTGACTTTGGTATTGGTCATTTTTGTCCCCCTCACTCTATCTCTCACTTCCTCCCTTGTGCAAAGAATTATCTGATTATACAAAGTGGTGATTTCAGGGAGACAAAACTAGTAACAAATTGAAAAAAAACAAAGCATTTGAATTCTCTTGCCTGGGTTAAAAAAATGAATTTATTAAAAAATAAAATAACAAAAGCAATGCAGGGCTTGTGATCCGGTCAGGCCATATGTTTTAGGAGTTATAACTGCATTGCTGAATTCTCTTGTGCCCATTTACCTACTACCTATAGGAAGAAAAAAGAAAACTCCCGGAAGAGTCACTTGCAAACCAGGAAAGGAAAAGGGGAAGGGAAGTTTTATAAAATACAGAATAACAGAGTTGGAAGGGACCCTGGAGGTCTTCTAGTCTACCACCCTGCTAAAGTCTGCCATCCAGCCTGAGGGGCTGGCTCATCATTTGGCAAGGTCCCTTCCAACTTTATTATTATTATTATTATTATTATTATTATTATTATTATTATTATTATTATTATTATTATTATTATTATTATTATTATTATTATTTCATCAATCATTTGAATAATAATATTAAAAATACTATTATTAAAAGTATTTTTCTTAATATAAGATACAAATAGATGCATGTGGTTTTCTTGACAAGCAAAAGGTGGCTTATCATTGCCTTTACCATTGTCATTAAAATGATCCCTAACCTCTAGCATTTTGCTATTTCACTGTTGTCCAGTGTAGGTGCCCACTTGCTTTAGCAGCTTAGCTGAGCTGCCTTCATGCCTTGGGTGATCCTGCTGGGAATATAAACTCTTGGCACCCACCACTGGCACTCTTCACTCATCCTCTTTGCTGCTTTAAAGAGAAAGCTAACAAATAGTGTAAGTAGAAATTATTAGAATGTCCTGGAAATTCGGTTATAAGAGGGTTATTGAGCTGGTGACAAATGACAATAAAGAAGGACAATGGCCAGGGTTTCTATTATACCATAATAATAATAATAATAATAATAATAATAATAATAATAATAATAATAATAATAATAATAATAATAATAATAATAATAATAGTAAAGTTGGAAGGGACCTTGAAGGTCATCTAGTTCAACCCCCTGGTCAGGCAGGAAACCCTATACCATTTCGGACAAATGGCTGTCCAGTCTCTTCTTAAAAACTTCCAGTGTTGGAGCAGGTTGTTCCACTGGTTAATTGTTCTCACTGTCAGGAAGTTTCTCCTTAGTTCTAGGTTGCTTCTCTCCTTGATTAGTTTCCACCCGTTGCTTCTTGTCCTGCCTCCAGGCGCTTTGGAAAATAGCTTGACTCCCTCTTCTTTATGGCAGCCCCTGAGATATTGGAACACTGCTATACCTTAGGGACAGTATCATGCTTCAAAAAGAATGTCTTTTATTCCCTTCCAAAGTAGCTGAGGGGAGCACATTCAAATGGGATAATTAAATTAAAGCTCTCCTAAATTTAGTAGTCAAAATTTGGTATAAATATGAAGCTGTTTTGGGAGCTCAAGTTTAATTGCTTATACGTATATCCTGTGGGAGGGCAACAGTTTCTCTTTGACCTTCTGTGTCTAAAATCCCCTTTACTGAGGCTAATTTAGCTTGATGTGGCCCTAATTATACAATAACAACACTGGAAAATCCATAATTTTCTTTGGATTGCTTTTTCTCAGGAAGATTTGAAATTAACTGCCAGTCGTGCAGGGTTGTGAAACAATTTCAGGCAATAAATAAAAATATTTATCCAGGGACTGGATTCAGGTTTACTGCCTTCTGTTCCCCACCAAAATACAGCATTTGAGACACAGCAGGCAATCTGGAAGATGCTTCTTAAGAATTTAGCTTGGACTCTCTAGGGTAGCTATGTTGTTATATGTTCCTGGTTGTATCTCATTTAGCAGTAGTGCTCAGGCTTTAAGCTATAAACAGCTGAAATGCAGCAGATGTAAACTGTGCTCCTTGTGCAAAATGAAATAAATGTATAGCTGACGTTGATCTGTGCATTTCAGGATACATAATCTAAGTGAGCAGTTCAGTTTCAGGACGTTTGAAGCTCACTTATCTGTATTCACTTTAGACTTAATATATAGCAGGGAAAGAACATCAAGTACTTTCAAACTTACATTTGAAAGCCTTTAATTCATGTTAAGTGGCAGTACTGCTCTTCTTCCTCAGGCAGTCTGACTTAATAAAATTATTTATCATGCTTCCAGAAGGTAAGTCTGCTTGCAACTGCTCAAGTGCAGTATGGCAAGGTTTTAATTTTGAAAAGCTCTGATCCAAATCCCAAGTTAGCTGTAGGTCTTGTTTAAGCTGTAACTCTACACCCACTTACCTTGGAGCATAATTCTGAATTGCAAGTGATCTTACTTTATGAAGGAATGGATTCTCTCTTGCCTTCACCTCATTGCTTAGAAGAAAGGCAGATACAGATGTGAACAGCAGCCATCAGAATGAAGCAAAAGACAGAAATCAATAAACCCACTTAGTTTTTCATCTGGGCTTTTGAAACATTAACATTCATTAAGAGAATTCTGAAAGGAATTGTAATTTACACCAAGTTGGTCTTTTCACAAGATTATGTCAGTAATTAAAGGTAGTTTCCAATATTTCCCATGACCCTGGAAACAGCTTTCTATGCCTATTGCCTGAAAAGAGAAAATATAACCTTTGTAACTACCACTTACTTACAGTATATTAAAAATGTTATTTCTTTTATCTCATATTATTATTTATTAAGGCCAACCTGCTTGTTCAAAAATATTTCCCTGGTGCTTTATTTTCAATTTTGATTGTAGTTAAACCTGATATTTCTCACATTTAGGTAAATTGGTGAAAGAATATCCACACATTGCACACCCAGCAGAAGTGTATGCAATGTATTTGGTAGTTTCCCAAACTGAGTTACAGTCAGATGTTTACTTTTTTCATATTTAAAAGTTTGAGCAAAGAATTCCAGCTGTGAGATACCCAGAACAATCCAGCTGCACTGCTTTAAAGGAGAATGGATGTTTGTAAGAGCTGCCCGCTCTTCCTTTCAATCAATTACCATAACAAATTACTGGATATATGCCAGGAAAGACAAAAAAACTCAATGTGCAGCATTGTTTTGGATTTTGTGAACTGTTATATTTGAAGCCTGTCCTAGATCAAACCCAGATGGGGGGGGGGAGAATGAAAAAGACAGTTGGCATTGGTTTTTCTTGCTGAAATAATAGCAATTCAATTTTCTCTAATAGAGTATATTAGTGCCTGGTTCTTAGAAGGGTATTTGAGGACTGGAGGAATCAGGAAGTCAACTTCGTTGTAACCATCAATATCCAGGGCTTTTCTTATACAACAGGTACAGCATAAGCAGAGAGATTAGTTTATGTCATGTGATCCAGAGAAAAAGAAAATCATATCAAGAAGCAAATATGGGAAACATCAGTTTTTCTCTGCTATTTCTGCAGTGAGCCAGCCAATATGAATCTCAATCACTGAACCGGTGGTTTTAGGCTGTGAACATCTGTTTCCCAAGAACTAAAAAAGGCCCACTAGTTTCACTTAAAGCAGTGAGCAGTTCATACCATCAAAATACTGATGACAACAATTATGATCATGTTGATGTCAGAAACATACCCATAATGACAAAATCAATTGCACATATTGATTATATACTATATAATTGATTTGTTTGTTATTATGATATAACAGGAAAGATTGCAGATTTGAATTGCAACAGTAACACAGAATAGAGCTAACCAGCTGGTTTTTAAATAATTTTATTGAAGATTACAATTAAAAAGATAAAAAATAATACAAACTAAAAAATAACTGAAGAGTAAAAAGAAAAAAATAGAAAGGCAGAAAAGAAGAAAAAATAGAGAGAAAAATAAAAAAGAAGGAAAAATAATCTGGTAAAGAAAAAGAAAAATATATAAAGAAATGACTCCCCCCTTCTTTGCAATGTACAATGTTAGTTACAATATCTTCTCTTGAAATACAGCATATGATCTTTGTATGTGCCCGTTGGACTCAGTACTCAGTGACTCTTGCTGTGCTGAGCTCAGAATCCGGACCTGCGCAATGGGAGTGCTTTCTGATGACCTGTTTTGGGGGGGGGGTTTGTATAAACACCTGTAGAACCCTTGCTGTATGTGTGTGTTAGGGGGCAGCGGGGCAGCATACATCTCTAAGGAGTTTACAGAGTAAGCATATTGCCCCAACAATCTGGGTCCTCATTTTACTGACCTCAGAAGGATGGAATTTCAATATCTGTAGAATCAGGATGCAGCATAACAAAACTGACAGAAGTGAAGGAGGGCTGGATACTTTCTGAATGTACTGTATGTTCACCAATCAGTGAGCCCCTGAAAAACTGTGGATAATCTTCAGGCAAATCTCCAGGGATATCTTTCTTTGAAGCAACAATGACTGTAGACATAGCCATCCCATCCCATGCTAATATTTTTGTTTTTAACAGCCATTTTAATTTTAATCAAATGAGACTATCAGACTATTATTGCAGGTCTTTACTGAAGAGGAAAATTGCCTTTCTTTCAGATTAAAAACTTCTGAAGGCACTTGTAAACTCTGAAGTGTGTTCAATTTTAAGTATCCAGTGTACAGTACATGAAACCAGCATACTATATAAACAGCAGTAAACTGACTTTCTTTGTTCATTCAACAATTCAGAAAGGAAAGGCTTTCTATCTATCTATCTCACTGATATATCTATTTTATTTTTAGACTTCAAAACATCATTCTATTCGCACTAACAATATAACTACAATCCTCCATTTTTCATGCAAATTTGTTACTGTAACAAGACACGCAAATATGCCATAGTGGAATAATCAAACACAATCTGGCTTTGTTTATATGAGAGATATTAAGCTGTGTTTTCCAGGAAAGAATAGTATTCCCTGTGGATACACATCATGATCACAGAGTTATGATTAATGACCATGGAGAATATGAGTGGAGATTTGTTTCAAGGGGGGGGGGGTCATAAAGAATACACACTTTAAATATGAGTCTGCATCATAATAGCTTTTATATTTTGTATTTCTGATGAACTGAGAACTGATGTAAGTGGAGATTACGACGATTGCAGTCTTCATTGTGTCCAGTTCTTTCTTTCTCTCTCTGCCTTTCTCTTTCTCCCTCTCTGTCTGGAATGGGTGCACTTGATTTTTTTTCTTTATCATTTTATTTTGTTTCAACATTCTGTGATTGAATAATCTTATCCCTAGATGCTATATAATCAAGATGGAAAAAGAGGTAATAAAATTTTCTAGAGGAGAAACTCTTCTGTTCTGTTGGACATCTTCCTACTGAACCTTAGAGGACCAGACTTTGTTGTGTTCCTGAAGTCCTAGGAGAAGGAGAAAAAGAAGGAATGCCAAGTTTTTACATGATGGCAGCTTAATGAACTGACTAAAATCAGTAAGACATGAGGCTCTGAGGCAAATGGTCTCTTTGGAAATAACTTTTTTTTAACAGTACTTAAGATATATGTATAACTCTTGAGAACAATAGTACAGTGTCTTTTAAAATAAGTTTTAATGTTATTTAAAAACAACTATAAATTATGGTTAGGCAGGTTATGATCTCCCATTTATTACAAATTCCAAGCCAAGAGCTCAGCCATAAAAGGTGGTTTGCTAAAAGGCCACAGGATAGTAATCTGGAAAACACTAGGTGTAGGCATAATTGAGAGATTTTATAAGAATCATATGGAGAATGAAATATTCAAATTGAAGACATGGGAGGTCTAAATTGTTCAATTGAAAATAAGGTTCATAAATTAAACATATGCCAGCCATATCCATATTGGAATTAAACATTTCTTTTGAGTCAAGCTTGATTTCTGGTCAGTTCATAGACACACCCATGCAATTTTCTTGGCATTAATACAGAATTAGTTTGCCACTGCCTTCTTTTAGTATGTTTTCATGACTTTCTGATTTTGCCTATATTTATGGCCTTTCTTGAAGGGCTCCCAACTGGGTGTGACCATGCCTAACTTTTTGAGAATAACCAAGTGAGCCATAACGAAATATTAAAGCATTCTTGAAAAAAACAACCCTAAACTGTAGAACTTAAATTGTTTAATAAATAATATATGAACCATGACATGAGGAGGGAATGGACTTTACAAACAAATGTATGTTAGTTATTTTATTTAAATTAAATTATAATGAAGCTGAAAACGAAAATGAAAATGGCAATTGAAGAGTCATTTTTGGATGACACAATTGTGTCACTGATTTTCCTAGGGATTCTGAAGCTTTCAAAAAAATACTGTTGCTCTATAAAATGATTAATGAATAAAATTAATAATCTCATTTGCATTATAGTTTCAAGAAATAAATATGCCACATTCTTTTAGTAATTACATTTTCGTAATGTATAAAAGGCATCATATAAAACTCTAATGGAATTCCACACATTTTTGACATGACTTATTTCCAGTTGTTGTTTCAGTTTTCTCAGCTTTATATTCTCAGCACATGATGTTTCTTTTTTTCATAACAAAAATACTTCTGAAACCAGAATTTTCATAATATTTCCTTGACTTAGGGTTATTTTTGTCAGGACTATAGTACAGGGGTCCCCAACCCCTGGGCCGCAGTATGTCAGAAACCAGGCAGCACAAACCAGTAAAGCCCCATCTGCGGGATACAGGCAGCATGTGAAACCACACCCTCTCCAGTCCGCAGGAAAAACCTCTCTCCAAGGAACCGATCCCTGGTGCCCAAAAGGTTGGGGGACACTGCTATAGTAGATCATTAGATCATCTAACTTTTGTCTCCTACTCACAAAACACTTTTGGTTTGAAAAGCTAGAAATTTAAAATAATGAATAGAAATAGGGAATTACACTAACACAGAGGTCCCCAACCTTTTGAGCACCAGGGACGGGTTCCGTGGAGTGTGTTTTTTCTGCAGACCCTAGGGGGTGTGGTTTCATGTACTGCCCCGCTCAGGGGTGGGGCGACGCTAGTGCCGGCGGGATGCTCGGCGGCAGGATGCTAGCGCCTGAGTAAGCCTTGAGTAAGAACTGCAACTTCATCTGTTCAGTGATAAACTTGTTTGTTTTCTTGGCTATTGATGGTATTCTGAAGAGTCTTCTCAAAAAACAAAGTTCAAAAGCATCAATACTCTTTCTGTCTTGATTCTTCGAAGTCTAACTTTCACTTTCATGGAGTATCACAAGAAAAAACATTCCTTGAACCGTTCTTTATAGATATTGGCACATCTTGGCATCTGAATATTTTTTCAAAGCCTTAATTGGTAATCAATCCTAAAAGGTAAGACCTACGCGCCCCTCCATTTCAATAACTTCATTATCATCTCTAAAGCTAGTTGTTGTACCTGTTGTCATTGTTTTGATCTTCTTTATATTTAGACTTAGTCCCATATTTTAATGTGTTCTTTGACATTATTAGTGCAGGCAAATTATTTGTGTATTTATCAGCATAATGCAGGTTATTGATATTTCTTCTCTAATTTTAAAAGCACGTTTATCTTCTAATCTATTTCCCATTTCAGCATACAGACTGAATAAAATAAGGAGTCTTGTCTCACTCAGAGTCTGTGGAAAGTCAGTGGAGATTCTTAATCCTTTGCCAATCTGGAGCCAGTCGATTTTGCTATGCTCAATCCAGTCTATGACTTCCTAATCCATGTATAGGGTAAGGCTCTCTTAATTAGCTGGTGTGTATAAACAATAGTTTCTCTTGTTCTTCAGCCTTTTCTAAAGCCAGCTTCATCTGTCATATAGTTCATATAGGACTCTAATCAGTGTTGGGTGATCCTAAAAATGATTTTGTTAGCAAGTGAAATTAAGGATATTGTATGATAGTTTGCATATTCTGTTAGGTCTCCTTTTTGGTATTGTTATGCAAATTGACCTGTTTCAAATTGCTGACCACTATGTTCTCCAGATTTTCTGGCAAATATTGGTTGAACTTTTACAGATTCTTGTTCTGTTGCTTGTCATATTTCTGTAGATGTTCCATCAATTTCTATAGCTTTTTATAGTTTGGTAATGATTGGAGTGCTGATCCAATTTCATCATCTAGCATTAGAAGCTTTGGTAAGTATTTTGGTAAGATTTTAAGACACCTTGGATTTTGGCTTCTCTACTGTTTAGAATTTTAGTATACCCCTTTCATTCTTTCATTCATTCTTTTTGGAATCAGTTACTATTTATTTCATCAGCATACTCATTCAAGATTGGAATCTTTTTTTGAGCCTACAGATCTTTTGGAAAACTTTCCTTGTTTTTCCAGGCTTGTTTCTGTCTTCAGTGTCTTTATAGATGTAATTGATTCTTGCTTCTTCTGAAGGCCCTCTAAAATTCTTTGTTAATTTCCTTTATGGGATTCCTTGACATTAACTTCTTTCTTTGACAATTTCCATGTCTGTTCTGACTTCTAGTTTGCTTTCTTCTGTTTCTTGGACTTTTTCACATTCATCCTTAACAGTTTCTTAGATTTCATTTCACAGTTCCTCTGGTTCCCTAACAATGAGGTTCAGGACTTCAAAGCAATTTCTGATGTTCTCTTTGACCATGAATGGAATACACCTAAGATCACATATGGATACAAGATGGCCTTATTCTAGTGCTTCCGCTTGTCTTGGAGCTTACATACATGGACAGTCAGTGATCTATTCCACAGCCAGTCCTTTGCCATTTTGTTGGTGTTATAATTGAGATTTTCTACTTTCTTGTACAAATAATATAGTCTATTTGATTTCTCACACCAGGCGATGCCCATGTACATAGTTCCTATTTCACTTCTGTGAAAACTGTGTTAGCAATCAAGAAATTTTATAGTGGCAAAAAAATTAAGTCATCCTCCTGCTTAATTTCTGTTTTCCAAGTCATACATTTATCCTAGGCCAATTACATTCGGCATTCCAGGCTCCAAGGAGCATATCATACTTACATGTTCTGTCAATTTCAGATGGAACTTGACCATTAAACTACAACCTCTTTTTTTTTGCATCCATTAGTGGTTAGAGGATAAAACCAGATAATTCACAGCTTAATGGTATCGTGGAAAGACCAAATTAAAGAAAAAAACAATGATGAAGAAAGCCAATATATTAGGTGGGTTCACGAGTCAATCCTTTGAATTTCAGATCAGCTTCTTTGGCCCAAACTGACCTCTGCTGAACTACAAACATGGTTAATAGGCCTGACTGGAAGAATTGATTCAGAGAGACTTGTTAAAAAATAACCTAACAGGAAGCTTTAAGTAAATCAAAATTGTATCTCAGAAGAAACTTTGGTTTCTAGTAAATGAAGTAAACACTATTATAGTTGCAGAGGGCTTGAAAAAGCTCTAAGAAATCCAACAAAATACTCATTTTTGTAAAACAAATAAAAGAGGAAAAATAGTATCTATCTTCTTATAGTGCAATTTGTTACAGGTGAAAAGAAATTGCTTTAGGAAGAGCAGCCAGCTATATAAAGCTATATAACCATTGCATAAATAAGATTATTTCCTTTACAAACTAAGAATAATGCTGCTTCTCAGAAAAAGCAGAAAATTCTCCAGTTAATACCTCTATCAGCATCCTTGAACAATTTTCAGAGCTCCAAAGCCCCAAGAGGACTGAACATTAAGACCAACAGTTCCTTCCTTCTTTATTTTTTGTTTGTTTGTTTGCTTTAACCAAGTCACCATTTTAGTTTTTCGCATTGTTGGCAAATCAGGAGCATTAAAATTAAATTTAAAAACATCTAATTTCTGCTCAGAATGCTGTTCTGAGAATCAATGGTGCTACCCACTTCTGCTGTGAAATAAGCCTCTTAGGTCTACTGGTATAGAAGCAGACTCATCAAAGGAGATTTTGTAAGGTCTTCCCTGAAATCTGCAGATAGTCCTGATTACTTTCCAAGGCATTCCTCAGAAAGGTATCCAAGTCAGCTTTGAAGGAAAACTAAATCACAGAGCTAGAAGTTGGAACTTGATTGCTTGCAAAATGGAACCATTCCATATTCTTCCAGTAGTGGTTTCTTTCCTCATACTATAAGCGACACAGCGTTACATGAGGACAAACTTTCCCAATAGGATTGCCTCAAGTCAGGTTGGTCTTATCCCCTTAGTTCCCAATTGATTGAGGAAGGCTGCATTGAAGACAAAAGTGTATATAGCACAATGCAGACTGGAAGTATCTATAAAGCATCAAAACATATGAAGTCCAGAAATCAAAAACAGATTGAAGATTCTGCATTACAGGCAATCCTCAAATTAAAACCACAACTGGGACCAGTACTTCCATTGCAAAGTGAGATGGTTGTTAAGTATGTCTCACCCAATTTCTTAAAAGCCTTAGCAACTTAAAAAAGCATAGCATTGCCTATGAATGGATAATCATTTTTTTAGGTAAAAAGAAAAGAAATTTACTTAGTACTCTTTGCCTTAAGAGGATGATGTAATTACACTCCTCAAAAGATTAATTAGAATTAAGAACCAGTGACAGATACCTGAAAATCCTAGAAACTATTTTCATGTAGTAAAATAAACTTAAATGTTCCTAAACAGTTTCAAAGTTCAATTCGCTTAATATTTATCCCTCAGACTTCCCTATAGATCAGAAACTAGGGAGTAAATTGTAACCATAGCTACAAAACTAGGGTGTAAGGCCCATTGAATAAAAGAGGAATAATCCTGCCTGGAAATGCAGTTTTGAGGCTGTACATTTCGTTGCCCAAATATTATGCACTGTGTAAATTCAGTAATTTATGGAGAGCACGAGACTACAGAGGCACAAATAAGTTCTAATATTGTATTCATGTGCTTTGAAATCATTTTTTGTTTTAATATAGCATTTCAAATAGGTCAACTACTAATTATTTGTGGTAAAATGACATACATAAATCAACAAGTGAAGTTTTTTATTGAACAATATAAGCCACATAACTAAAATAAAAAACACTGCAAATGCAATAGCTGTTCCATATTTAAAAATGATATTTATGGTTGTTGGAGGAATTAGTTTCATCAAGGAAAGAACAGATTTAGAATCCTCTTTTGATTCATATCACATTGGGGAAAGTAGAACAAAAGGTTTGTTCTGGGAGGACAGGATCTGCCCTAAGGGGGATCTGCAAGGGATCCCAAAAGTCAAATTGTTGCCTGGGGTTCCAAAAACCCTGCTCAATTTTATATGCATCCCAACTACCCTATTGAACAATGTTGTTGTTCTTCAGTTAAACAGTCTTTCCAAAATGTTATGATTTGATGGACATCATTTTGCCAGATTTGCCTGTTACTGTTTCCTCGAGTTTCTTATAAGTTTATGCTTACATCATCAATTATAATAACTACCCATTTTATTTTTTGTTGATCTCCTTTTCAATTATTTTCTATTTTTCCAAGCATCAGATCATCTCCCTGTCTCCCTCTATATTGTTTGTCTAAAATATTCAGGCTTTTGCTTTATTGATAATGCTTCCAATAATGGGTCTGGTCTAGCACCCTAACCTTAAACTCTAGTCCCCTATGAACTACAGATTATGCATCTATAATGAAGAGCATTTTGGCAGCAATGCACAACATCTTTTTACTGTATTTTCAGTTTGGAATGCAGGCAAGTTATTCATCTTGGCTAAAATTGTTTCTTAATTGTCAAACTTTATGCACAATTTAAAATGGCAAGGAAGCACAGGAGATAAGAATGATCTAATAAGTTCCTCAAGCTGAAATTCATGAGTTTGCTTTCCAAGCCAACACCCTTTGGATACAAATATATATATTTCAAATTAACAGTAACCATCTTAAACTTGTGAGTTGCAGAGTCTCTCCCAGGGTCTTTTTCATAGCCAAGATTACTTGAAACACTCAAAAATATGAGATGAAATTGCTGTTTTCAAATCTCAGAAGACATTCAAAGTTAAAGGGGTTTTTTTTAGTATTGTTTTAATGCTCTTTTTTCCAAGAAGCTAATGTACTCTTCAAATAGATAATCTCTTTTTTTAATTCCTACCTGGCAACTAATAATACAGATGAAAAATATATGTGCTTTTCATTGTCTCCTGTATTTATATTATTGGCTTTTTCAAATAATAGCTTCAGTTCATAATAGGTTGGGCAAACTGTCAAGAAGATTAGGGCACATGGTAGAGGACTTTGGATACAAAACATGCATTTGTGGCAAAAAATAATATGTGCCAGAGACATAAGAAACTGAACTGAAACCATGTCTGTCTTGTATCATGCATATCTCAACCATAGGCTGTCCTATCAGACAGTTAGATTTACTTTAGAGAATGGTCTAATGCTATTGTCACAAAGCCAATATAAATTCTTAATTATCCAAACACTAACAATCCAGAAAATAGGCATGATCATGATTTGAGAGAGCTATATATTCAGAATATGTCTGAAATGTACACGTTCATACTAGGTGCAATTACCAATGGGTATATCAGAGTGAAAACATCTAAAGTAGGATTCTTACCTGATATAGTATGTTTTCACATGTAAAGAATTGTTAAATAAGGCAGCTATTAGGACTTTGCTTATTTCTTACAGTCCTCCAACTTGCATTAGGGGGGGGGGAAGTCCATAGAATTTAATTTGGACAGATTTCCTCTCAGAGATTATAGCAAGTGCAAATAGGGAGATATTTTTTGGGGGGGGGGAAATACATGGATTGGTTGATTGATTCTATCTGAACTCTCAGCAAGATTGTACAATTGCAGTCTCTAATTAATAGTTCAATTGCAACAATTATTATCTAAGTTTAATTGAGGAATGTTATTTTATCTGTTTCATAATGAGGATGAGGATGGTACAAGTAGATAGATGTATTTAATATCAGTTATGAGAGAGAGGCCAATGCATTGGTCTCCTGCAGCAAAATGCGTACCCACAACATTCTTGTGATTTAGTACAAGCAAATCTATTACACCCACTTGATCAATTACAAACAAAGGACTCAATAGGTTGACAGCAGAGAACTTGCTCTATTTTCTCTCCTTCTTCCTCCCCACCCCCAACATGCTTCTTAATTTTAAGCACAGCTATAGCTACATGTAATTTTCTACTCAGGTTATGCCAAGGAAAGGAAAGAGGAATATATTGCTATTATGTTGGTAGTCACCATATTCAATGCTTACTCAGCCTGGATAGTGCACACAAATCTAGATTAAGTACTCTTCTATCAACCAAAGTTTTCTTTCTAAATAGCTTGAACATTTCAATGTCCAGATGTTGATCTTTCCTATTTACAGGGCCTTGCAAATGCTTTTCATTAATTTTATTCAGTTGAAATTGCTCTTACAAATACCTAATTTTTTCTTTTAGCAAAATGGAAGAATCAGTTATTATTTGGATTCTTTTCTTGTTTTTCAATGTGAAGAATTAGTACAGATATCATTATATTTATATCACTGTGATCTAGGACATGTGTGTTATGTGGTTTTGCAATTTCTCCAGCTTTTCTTCATTTTCAGCTATTTTGTTTTATACTTTCCAGTGGATATTTAGAAAAGCAGATTTATACTGGGAAAAGTTCTTCTCACTTTTTCCTCCTCCTCCTCCTGCTCCTTTAAATTCTTTTATAACTCTATGCATCAATGTAATTTTTTTCAGAGTTTCTAATTACCTTTCGGAGAGGAGGGACTGGTTTACTGTAGTTGTTTTAGTCGCCACAGTTTTCCAGAAATTGCATTCATTTGGGATTTTTTTTGGAAAAAGTGGCAGTAGTTGCTAACAGAAGTAGATGATTGGCAGGTACACAAGTAGTGAAACATAGAACATTGCAAGGAAAGACTTACAATAGTTAAGAATGAAATAACTCCCTCTTTTCCTATTGGAAAGATCATGAGCATATGCAGCTATTTTGCATCCATAACCATGAGAAGACCAAACATGAAGTCTAGCAAATGGAAAACATTTGCTATCATCATATGATGCTATACTTTAAATTAGCTAGGCTTTCTCTAATCTATGGATTGGAGACAATTAAGTAAGCCAGACAAACATGTGCTCATTGTAGTCCGATCTAAGGTGGTGTGTACACATGTTTTTACTTTGCAGGACTGTGAATAGGGAAATTAAATTAAATTAAATTAGATTTGACAGTAGCTTCACTTTGTTAGGAACAGGATCTCTAGCAAGGCTTGTGTGGTCCATAAAGAAGAAGTTTTAAGCATTTTCCAGAATTATTTAACTCCTGTTTAAATGTTGCATATCCTTAAAATTATTTCCGCTTCCTGGAATTCTCCAAGTTAATAGGCCAGTTAAAATATCATCTTTTACTTGTAGATTGTTACTATTTACCAATTTATGAAAAATTGTAGCATTGCAAAAGCAGACGCTCTTCTCAAATCTATTGTACATAGAAAATAAGACACGCCACTGATTAAAATGGCCAAGAAGGTAATTTTCAAGGGTTAAGTTACTTTTAGGCTAACTGAGATATACCTGTGCCATGAATCAAACTGGACTGACTAAATACTAACATTATTAACCAGATGGGGCAGTCAATAAACCAAAACAAAAATACAGGCAATCTTTGACTTACAATCACAATTGAGCCTAAACGTTTTGTTGCTAAGCGAGACATTTGTTAAGTAAATGTTGCCCCATTTTATGACCTTTCTTGCTACACTTGTTAAGTGAATCACTGCAGTTGTTAAGTTAGTAGCACAGTTAAGTGAATCTGGCTTCCCCATTGACTTTGCTTGTCAGAGGTTGCAAAAGGTAATAACATGATCCCGGGACACTGCAACCCTCATAACTATGAGTTAGTTGCCAAGCATCTAAATTTTGATCCCATGACCAGGGGATACTGCAACAGTTGTAAGTGTGAAAAATGGTCATAACTTAAGTCACTTTTTTCAATGCAGTTGTAACTCTGAACAGTCACTAAACAAACTGTTGTAAATCAAAGACTACCTGTAAAAAGTTATATTACTAAGCAAAAATAATGGACACTATTTTTCACTTATGAAAAAGGAAGCTCCACATTTTCAAAGGGATTGATTTTTAGCCATTTTCTAGCTTTCTTCTGCCCATGTCTTCAAAATTTAAAACATTCTCTTGTGGTTGACTAAGCACATTTTTCACACACATACACCTCCAACATACGATCTTTCAGAAACCTATTACAGCTATTACCATAAAATTAAACCAAAAGATAGATCTTTCATGAAATCAGAAAGCAAAGTAAATGTAATTTCTTTGTTGGATTTTAACAGCAGAAATTCGCTGCATTAATGTCTACAAATCTGTCTGGATATGTTGGCAGTCAAATTTGTTTGTGCACTTAATTTTTAGACTCTGAGCCGACATTTTGAGAAGTCTTATTTGTTTCTAATGGACCTCACTTTCCAACTGAAGTCATTCTTATGGTATTAGTCAGTATACAGATTTATCTGCAAAAGAAGAACAAGTTTAATTGTCTAAAGCTGAGCCTGCTTTTCCCTACTTCTGCTTTTATTTCAAGAATTACAACTGAATGTTAAATGCAGCTTTTTTGTGATGCTCCCATGGCTTCAGAATGGACTTCCAGAACCTTTTTGTGTTCAAATGCCTTTTCATATTTATCTGTTCTACTGTTTTTGTTGTCCACTGCTTTTTATTTGCCAAATATTCTTTGCAAAAAAATAAAGAAAAATATGTTAATTCATAATATACACCATTATTGGGCCTTTTTGACTTCTATTGCAAAGCAAAAATATTCTTTTTCCCGTCGTTGGAGTTGCTCTCAGTGGAGAAAATTATATACCGTTCTATGATTGAGAAATATTTCCCTTGTCCAATGTAGGCGGTAAAACAATGATTTGGTCTGGGAACCTGGTCAATTACAAGCCAGTACAAAATATTCAAGTTTTTTGTATCCAGTGGAACTGAGTGTTTAGAAGGGCTATGATACTGAAATGCTTTGGCTCTTGGTAAATAAATTATGTTTGATCCTGGATGGCTAAAACATGCCACTGATACTTACCCTATGCCTCTTGCCAGCTTTTGATACCATTGATCGTGACATTACTCTGGATTATCTAGCAAGACTGAAGCTTGGGGTCACTGTTATACAGTGGTCCCAGTCCTTTCTGTCAAGAAATCTTCTTTTAATCTTACAAAAAACACAGAAGACCTGGCTTTCCCCCAAATGCTGGGAGAAGGTGAGATTGGCATGGGATGAACTCATTATGGACAGCATGGGAAAATTTAGTTGTGGTGCCAGGTCTTTTTTTGGTTTTTGGTTTATTTCATTATCTATATGCATCTGTGTACACATGCACAGATAGTCCTTAACTTAAAACCACAACTGGAACTTCTATCACTTAGCAATGCAGTCGTTAAGTGAATCGCACCCAATTTTATGAGCTTTTTTTGCCATTGTCATTGAGTGAATCACATGGTTGTGAAGTGAATCCAGTTTCCCCCATTGATTTTGCTTGTCAGAAGCCCCCTGGGAAGGTCATAAATGGCAATCACATGATCTTGGGATGCTGCAATCATCATAAATACATGCCAGTTGCCAAGCACCCAAATCAGATGACCGTGGGGACACTGCAACAGCCATAAGGGTGAGGACTGGTAGTAAGTCACTTTTTCCAGCACTATTGTATCTTGTATCTTTGAATAGTTGCAAATTGGGGATTACCGGTATATAGGCACAGACATGTTTGGGGTTGTGAGCTCCCCAGAGTTTGGTTTAAGATGGGCAGTCCTATAAATGTTATAAATAAATGAAATAAATAGCAAAGGTTGATGTTGAGGGACTAAAGTACAACACCAAGGCTATTTGTATTCTTCTATGTTGTGCTTAATTTTGGTTACCATTTACTAAAACTTCTGGAGTTTTACAGTGAGATGTCATCAGCTTGTTGATGATAGCCAGTTCTGTTGCTCATCTTTTCAGGTACAGTTGTTGCTCTTATTTCTGTTGTATAAGAAAGCAGCTGACATTAGGTTCAGTAATGTGCCTAAGTTCAGTGACAGGGTAGACAAGAGAAAAAAGACTGACGTTAAATCCAGAAAAAAAGTGGGTGTGTGTACAATTATCTTTTTTTTTTGTACCAGCTGTGGCTTTTCTGAGATAGATTGGTAATAGTTATTGCTGGCTTCTTTTCATCCTATCTTGACTATTGCAAAAGGCTCTTATGTCCCAAATTCAGCCAAACTCAACTCAAATATTTGAATCAAACTGAAATGTAATGCTAAATCCTGAATCTATAGACTGAAAGGCAAGGTCAATATTTCAAATAGGCAGATGGGTAGGGAAATGAACAATTCATGTTTATGCCTGTGCTTAGTTTGTATATTGCCCATCTGTGTTTTAAATAAGCATAAATATTAGTGCTAGCAAACCTCTGTTCCAAAGGAAGTCCTGCATTCTAAAAATGCCTACCCATACAGATAATTGGGATTGTATTTTACTTTCTATCAAAATGCATATTTCTACATTATTTTTCTATATAGCTTTGAGATGATAAATGCATTAGTAGATATTAATAGATACTTAAGTTTGAATAAGTACATTATTTATAAATGTATCCTCTGCTTATTTCTACATGGATATACACACCTACACACAGAATGTTCTACAATAACAGACTCATAATACAAAAAAGCAAGTTTTACTATTAAAACATACTATTGATATATTGATATATTCATGATTCAACCAATAAAAGGCACTCTGTAGAATCCTTGAGAGTGTGGAGCAAACTGTATTGGAGGAAGCAGTTTGACTAGAAACTTGGATTTAAGTTATGAAACATCTGTACCAAAGTGAGCTTGGAACTTGGCCTGCAAAAGAGAGAGACAAAGATGCTGCTCACTCCGCATGCTGCTGCATTCGTCAAGAGTTCTGCCAGGAAGAGGGTATTTCAGTTCTCCAATATGGAAGGTAGCAATGCCATAATCTCTCTCTCCAGTTAGGGGCTCACCTTGTCATAGCTGTTATGTGGCTATACAGCATCAGTAATGGATTATGGAGGCCTCCTAAACTGTGAATCTGTTCCTTTGCAGAAGTGCAGTCTCATCCAGGACAGATTTATCACCAAAATCCTAAATTCCAGTTCCTGAAATGAGCAACAATTCTGTCTTGTCCAAGTTCAGCATCAGTTTGTTCTCCCATATCCCACGTCTCCAGGCCTTTACAGTCTGGAGACGTGCAAAGACTTTAGTAACATCCAGTTCTGGATGTACTTTGGGAAAAACTACAGCTGGGTATCATTAGAATATGAGTGGCAAATGGCTTCAAATTCACATGCTCTTCCCAGCAATTTCATATAGATGTTAAATAAAGATGGAAGATAATATGGATCTTTGTGGATCCCAGTGTTTCCCAATATCATCTCGTATAGTACCCAGAGAGTAAGAGCAGAACTTCCACAAAGTGCCTCCAATAGTCAATCCATTCAAGCAATCCAAAAAGACACCAGAATCAAAAGCTACTAAGAGAATCAAAACATCAACAAGATACCTCCAGCCATCAGAGCAACCAAGGCTATCTGTGTGCCAAAACTGGATCTAAACTTAGATTGAAAAGGTTCTAAATAATCTATTTCCTCTAACAATGCATGCCAATATGTATATATATATATATTGAAATGTGCAAAGATAATTTATTCTGGCATCTCTGAAATAGCCTCTTTATAGAAGCACCCCGGGAAGATCTACTGTACTTAATTATATTTTAGGAGAGAACAGGCCTTAGGAAAGAATAAATTGGAAGCAAGCAATCAAGGAACATGAAACTGTGTTAGGTATACTGTTGTCTGATGTGAGTGGTCTGGGTTAACATGACCTTGCTATATTTTAAAGGAGATTGAACAATGTGGAAGAGTGCAGCCAATTGCTAAAACTGTCATCCAGAATCGATTTGAAGTTTGTCCTCTAGAAACTTTCTTTCTCTTAAAAGAAAAAGAAATAAAGAAACATACATCCTCCTGCATTCATCTGTCACTTGCTACGTTTTTTGAAATATTCCAGACTTGTCCCTGTTTTCTGTTTTGGCTCCTCTCCATTACTTTCTACTAGAACTTTTTAAAAAGTATAATGCTTCACACCTTGCTGAAAAACCTAGATGTTTCATAAGCTGAATTTTCTACCTATAGCATCTTGCATGCTATAAATTAGCTTTCTGCAATGTGGCTCTTTAAATTAAATATGAGAATTCATATTCAAATGCTAATATCCTTTCCAGCTAGACTTTTTTTTAAAAGGATAAGCATAATGAATAGGCCAAAAACTGTATTTAAAAGTAATGAATTACTGTTTGTTATTATTTCAATTTCTTAATGCAATATATAAGGAAAATATATACTGTAACTCAGACCTTGGTGTAGATAAATAGAAGGTAGTTTGAAAATATAAATAAATTTACAAGTGAATTCACTGAGCAATTTTAAAAGACTGGCAATAGATATTTTTTAATAATTAAAAGAAGAGCACAATAAATTTGATAGTGCAAAAATATTTGGCATGATTGACATTGTGAAAATGTCACTCTGACTTATAGAGCTTATAGAAGAACTCAGTGCATTTCTTGTGTAGAATATCATATTAATAATTTACCTTTAATTGGCTCCATAGGAAGCTTTGCTGGTTTTGGAATTTTGTATTGGCAATATCTAAAAAGCTCAAACTCAGTCTGAAACAGCAGAGCTAGAAGTCACAAGATTTAATGCTACTTCTTGTGGATTTATACAAAGATCAGGGGTTTTCATACCATACTGAAATAACTGAACAGTGTAGGAATGTCCATGTTAGGCCTAACTATTAAAAGTCTCTATGAGTCATTCTTACTGTCAATCAGCTTTCCTTTCACTGTTTTTCCTTCTTTCTTCTCCAACAATATCTGTGGGAATGTATAATGCTAATTTCTCAGGATAATATGTGGACAGTACATAGGAAATGTTGCTGTGATAACAAATGTTTTAAATTCTATGGTTTTGATTCAAATAATAAACATGACTACCTTCTAGAAACTGCTGCTATATCCCTCCTCCCACAATTAGTATACAGCAACTGACTCTAGATGGGATCTTAAAGGTCTTGTAAAACATTCTTGAGATCAGCCCAAAATTGACTAGATTCCATATGCCTGAGGTTTGCCTACCTGTGTTGTCAAATGGTTGTACAATTTGTTACAGAATTTTTACAGCAACAGCAGTAACATATATTTCTCTTACCATTATGTATATCTTGCACTATATTGAATTGATGGATAAACCAGGGTATATTTATAAAATACTATGTTGTGTCATTTAGATACAAACTCATATGTTTTGCTCCAATACTTGTTTGCATACAAAAAGGCAGGCTTTAATTAAATTTGTTTACTGGGTGGTCCTGCTTAATGCTTAAGAATCTGTAATTACAGACTTGACTATTTTTGTTTGCATAACATTCACCACTTTTAAAACTAGGTTAAAAACTTAAACTGATTAAAGTTAAATCATTTTCTTTAAAAGGTTTCCTGATTATGAATTATAAAAAGGGGGCAGGTTAGAAAAAACATGATCTTTAGGTTGTGTGCGTGTGTGTGTGTGTGTGTGTGTGTATGTGATTATATGCATGTTTGTTTAATTCTGATGATTCTGCCATATATATAATCTTACATTGGTAACTCTGGACAGCTTACAATCATAAAAGATAAAAATTGTATAAACTAAAAACATAAATTAATACACAAGCAAATTAAAGATGGAGAGGGCAGGAGCAGGATGGGGCGGAGGTTGAATCTGTTGTTAATCAATCACTGTGATGCTCCCCCATTGGAGGCACAAACTAAATGGTTTAGGTTCTTACAAAAGGTCAGGAAAGTTGGAGCTCACCTTACTCCAGGGAGCAAGATGTTCCAGAAGGCAAGTGCAATGGCAGAGAAGGCCCTTTGACCCCACTGGCCAAAATACTCAGGTCGTTAGGACTAAAAAATGCACTAAAAATGGTTCATCTTCTCAAAGTTAAGAAATCCCTTAGCCTACAGTAAGTTCAAAAAGAAGGTAGCAGAGGAAGATCCAACTTAGTAAATACAGTATATAATATCCATGGTGCCTGGGTAGAGATTTCATATTCTATATTTTTAATAATAATAATTTTTATTACTAAGTTTCCTTAGTAATGGCTTTCTATCAAAACCACCAAGCAGAATAAAACAGAATCACTGTTAGAAAGAGAACACGACTTACAGAACACTGCCAATTGCTTCTTCCTGACGCCTGACCTGGACAGTATCTCCTTCCTGCCCTTTGCTTCCTTCTTCAGAATAATTGCTGCAGATCAGTTGCTGACTAAAACAGTTTTAACCCAAAACTGGCCTCCATATAACCATATCTCAAATTATCGCAAGGTACGAAAACCTTCTTCAGTTCAAGCTTGAATCCTGCTCACTTCACATACATACCCGTTCATGTAGTTTTCTCGGCAGCATTATTTAAATAATGCTGGATTGATTTTTGTTTCTGGTTTTTTACCATTCTAGTATACAGGCCTGGTTCACTCTGTAGGTTTCCTATCTTAAGAATTGAACAAGCCTGATCCCGCTTAATTTTCAAGCCAGCTTCGACACATGAACTGCCTATAAGATTCTTGAATGACATTCAAAATGTTTTGCATTTACTTCTTAAAACCCATGCAACACTTCCCTGTTTATCTGCCATTTTTTGTGCTCAATATGAAGAGATGGGAGGTAGTATAATTAAGGCTAAAGTATTTCATCTGGTGGGTGTAAGTTTAATGGAGAATCTGAAGTACAGACTGTCTAGAAATAACGTTTTTGCATATCTGCCCTGTGGAATCTCAGCGCCCCCCCCCCCCATGAGGTGAGACTGGCCCCATTCTTGACATCCTTCTAGAAATCCCTCAAAACATGATTTATCTTAAGGTAATTATGAATTAGTGTGCAGGCAGCATTACCTACAACATTAAATTATTTCTACTAATTATTAATAGTAAATGCTGGTGAATGTTTTTAATTGTAGAATGTTTTGTAATTTTGCTTATTCTATAGTTTGGTGGGTTTTTTTTACTATAAACAGTCCCAAATCATGTTACCAAATATGATGAGTAAATAAAAAAGAATAATTGATGCATTTATGAGAACATTGTCAGAAGAATCAATACAAGGTCAAGAATGATATTCATTGTGAATGTCAGTGACTGTTCTTATATAAACTCAATGAAACTCTACTTTGGTTAATTTTTCTCTATATTATACTTCTATATCTGATGCATGCAGAATTCAAAAGAAGAATAAATCAAATTATGGAGACTCTTTTTACATAGAACTAATGTGATCAGTCTCATCAGGATAACATTTAATATTTGTACTCCTATTATATATACATCAGTTATCAGATTATAGATATTTTAACAATATAAATGATGACTCAGTGCTATAGCCACACAAAAAACACAGTCTTAATGTTAAGGGTGATTGACAAATTAATTTTCAAAAGCAGATAGAAATTGGAACCAGTGCAGCGAATAGCCTTACTAACTTATTTTTAAAAGATGAAACATTGGACAGCCCAATTTGGGAATTTACCATCACATTTCAATGACTCAGTTTTGATGTTAGATCAGGAGATACAGGTTAGCCAACCTCCATTAGACAGAATGAGGTTACTGCCTCAGGTAGCAGATGTTAGCATTTCCCCTGCTATACTAATTACTTCCCCAGTTATTCCAATTAAATCTAAACAGAGATATGCACCTCAGCACCCATCTTGCTGTGCCTGCTGTCTCCAGTTGACTGGCAGATGTTGCCAGCTAATCTGTTACAAGAGAGAGGAAAAGATTCAATAACTAGCATATAGCATGGTGAGAAGGCCCCATTTTGCAGTAAAATGGCTTGAGTTGGCCCTGGAAAGGAAGAGCATCTGCGCTAAGGGACAAGTGTGCAATAATTTAGAATCCATTTATAACATTTAAGAGCATATTTTATACATAAGTGTGCTTTTCAATCCAATGAAAATATAGTTTGACTATGACAGCATCTTAGTGGGCCATACTTTCATTATTATATTCTAGGAACAATTGATAACAAAATAAATCAACATTTGTAATCTTTGAAAATCTTGCTTATATAACTATAGTGACATTCCTGAGCCAGATTCAACCAAAGGCTGTCTCGTCTCTGTTTTGGAAGTCAGAGCTAAGTACATTGGTTTGGCCTAGAGTCTGATTGCATCACTGGGAACACATCTAGAGCTTCACTCAACCAACTCTGAACTGAGTACATTTGGAAGTTCAAGCATGCCAATAACAATACCTCATATGCCAAATATTCCATTTTATTTTCAAGCCAAGACTTTATCTTCTAAAGTAAACAGCAAACATGTTTTTTTTTCAAACTGATAAAGGCATTTGTAATTTATCCTACTGGTGGCATGTGAGATGATAACTTTCCACTCCATTTTATATTCCCCTTGTTGCTTTCTTCCAAGTAGGTGAAATAAATTCTCCCCCAGGTTATTTCATCAGGCCTAGGAAATCACAGTAACTGAGCCATTGTCAGGCTGCTGTGTGTGTGGTCCCATCATCTGGGGTTGTAACAAGTGGTTATGATGTTCTGTGATTCCATCTTCTCGCTCTGTCCCTCTTGTTTTTATCTCAAGATAGGCATGTGCCAACAGCAGAAAAACAAAACCAAATTCTATGGGCTAAGTGCTATTATTAACAACCCAGAGAATTGCTCTTGCCCCTTTAATTCTCATGTAATGAACTCCAGAGCCAGTGCTTTTTTTGTTAAAAAAAAAAAAAAGGTGCCAGAACTCACACATGTCATACAACCCGCCTTGCCTACCCTACAAGGTTCCATCCAAAAAAGGTGCCGGAACTCCGTTCTGGGCATTCTATGAGAAAAAAAGCCCTGACCAGAGCATTGTGGGGAATTAAAATGGTAGCAAAGGCAGTAGTATTTGCCAACTAGTCCAGCTTCTTCATTGCTCTTGCTATACTTCCATCTCACAATAAAGGGAAGGAAGAGTGCACAGCACTATCTCTGTTCTTGCTCTCCGAGTTGTGAAAGGAGCTTCTGCACTGTTGTCCTCTGGCGAACTCACACTCTGGGTCTGCCAAGAGCTTCATCAAAAGTGGAGCTTGCTCTAATGTACGTTTCTGGCACAAATCTCTACAGTGGAGAATACCTGAACTATCTATTAGTGAATAGTCATAGGCTCTTTGATATATAATCAGCTGCTTATTTGCAAATAGGATTTTTTTTCTTTTATACTTCATCATAGACTCAAAAGACACTACTATGCATGGAAAAGTTTAATTCCCCATGTTGGCTAGGGAATTCTGGGAGTTGAAGTCCACACATCTTACAGTTGCCAAGCTTGAGAAACACAGCTCTACAGTCCATTTTTAACAGAGCATAAGTATAGTGGTAGAATCAAATGCATTAAAGCTATTTAGAGACAGATGCTTAAGTCCCAAGGGACAAGCATGGTTTAATAAAGATGTTACATACTATAATACAAAGCCTGTATCTCTGAACCTACTATCCTGGAGAATGGAAAGGAGAAAGTACTGTATCTTCCCATAAGAAACAAAGTGAAGAGAAGAGCCAAAAAATATACATCTTTTAATAAAGAGACAGCAGACAGAGAAAAAGAGAAGAAAAAAGGTCATTGCTTGATTTTTCTAAATTCAGATGCTATTCATGTTCTTGAGAAGAAAGTGAAGATAAAAATGTTCTCCAGACTAAGCTTCTCCCTGGTTATTACAAACCCATGCAGTTTTCTTGCCAACATCATGAAAATAGTTTGCCATTGCTTATTTCCTGGATGTTTTCCGATTTCCCAATCTAGTTTACAATCCTGGAATGTTTAGGTCAAATTCCACCTGATTGCTATCCAGGTTTGTCATTGCTTAGCTTCAGAAATGGTCAGCCAGATGCTATCAGCTGTTGAGATAGTCAAAAGAACGAAAGGTACAAAAAGTTGCTAATTCTGGAAGAGATATCCAACACACTCTGGACATGGCAACAGGATTCAGCATCTCAAACAATTACACCTAATCTAGAATTGAATGGTTTGCCCAATGACTTTTTAAATATTCAGATGGTAAGGCCCAAAATAAGACAGCTAATTTGGTGTGGCAGTTAAGGCACCGGGGTAAAAACAAGGGGACCATGAGTTCTGGTCCCACTTTAGGCACAAAAACCAGCTGGGTGGCCTTAGGCCAGTCATTCTCTCTCAGCCCTAGGAAGGAGGCAAGGACAAACCACTTCTGGAATCTTGCCCAAAAAACTGCAGGGACTTGTCCATGCAGCCGCTAGAAGTCAAAACTGACGCAAAGGGACAAAAATAAATAAGGAGCCAAAATATATTCTACTGAATAAAATATGTGCAAATCTTCATGGAGAAATCCTGAGATTTTTTTTTAATTGTCACAGTTTTGCTGATGCTTTTTCATGCCTTTTTCTGCTGACTTCCACCTAGAATCACAGTCTGCCTATTTGTCATACATGTTATGTGATAAGTCTGACAACACATTTAAGTTAATGCAAACTTTTTTTTTTTTTTGGCTCAAGATCAGAGAGGCATTCTTCTGCCCCAGATAAAAATTTCCATTTTACTGATACTATGAAGAAAAACTAGAACAAGAGCCAGGAGCGACAGGCCATTAAAAGAATTCTTATAAAATAAAACTGTAGATGCCATGATGCTTAAGTAAAACAGTTGTTTCCTGCCTCTGATATACTCTTCAAGCTGCACTTTATTTGTTTAAAAGTCTTTTTGAAAGTAGCCTTTGAGAATCGTCTTTTTTTTGTGGAATTTTTCTTCGATTGAATAAATTGCATGATAGGAATTAAGTGAATGAGGCTTTCCCATCACTACATGTCTATACCAAGATAAATTTCATATTCAAAAATATTTAATAATTGTCAAAAATTAATGCTATAGAAGCCAACTATTGGGGGGGAGGCATAATCCTGCTTCAATTCTTCCTTTGCTTTGCTCTTATTTTATTATCAGCAGATATCATTAAAATTAATAATAAACATTTGAAGTTTTCAGTCACAGCATGTCATTTCATCTACAGTAAAAAAAAGTACAGAAAAAGCTGAGAATATGAATGCTACACACAATGTATGTGGGATTAATTGTCAGCTAAACATTGTAAAGGATAGAATATGCAAAAACAAAAACAAAAAAAAATCAGGAGAAATTCATTACTTGGAGCCATCTCTGTTCTGTTTCAGGACAAATTGCAGAGTTCCATCCAAACACACAAACACAATGTAATTTGTAAGAAAATGAGCCAATTGCTGCTATGACCAATCTGTTAAAGCAATGTTTATACAACAAGGCAAAAAATAATTTTGTATCAAATGTAGTTTTGTTCCAGATATTCAATCAACACTTTCCTAATTACAAATACAATTGGAACTTTCAAACTGGAACCAGCCTTAATATTCTTTAATGCTATAGCATGAACTGCCTGAATATAGCAACTTTAAAAAATATGTCTTATATATGCATATAGAAGTATTAAAGTTTCTCCTCTGGGACTGAACCCAATGGAAAGAAAATTAGTTAGCTGTAGACTTATACAAATCAGTGAGGCAAATTAATAACAACCAATTGATTTGATGGAACCAATTTGATTACACTTAAATTAACTGAAGAATTGTCATGACTAATCTGCCCCACTGATTTAAGTGAAACCTAAGTGCAACTAATTTAGCCTAGATCCAAATGACAGTAAAAGTGAAATGGCAAATATGAGGATATCTTGCTTTTAAATTTTCCAGACCTACGGTACATTAGATTTTCGCCAGATACCATTTACTGCTTTAATGAAAGATTAATTTCTTTCTCTGAAGTGCACGTACCTTTGCTAAACAATAAATGTTGGTTTTACATATTCTATCAAGCTAAAACAAACAAACAAATTGGTTTAGCATCATATAGAAATTCAACATGTATATTTCTTCTAGTATGTAATTTGGTCCCAACTCTAAAGAACCTGGTACTGCTTCAAATAACTTGGGCTTTTATAGGATTAAACAAGGCTTAAGGAATCCTCTAGGCCAGGGATTCCCAAACTCGGCACCTTCAAGATGTGTGGACTTCAACTTTCAGAATTCTCCAGCTGGGAAATTCTGGGAGTTGAGGTCCACACGTCTTAAAGTTGTTAAGATTGGGAAACCCTACCCTAGGCCGCCTCATGCCTTTAAATAAGATAAGACTAAACCCTGTTTTCCTTATCTGGCCAGAAAAATGTTTTTCAGATTTATTTAAAAAGAAACATTCTCCAGAAGCGGTGAATGCTCCAACACTGGAAGTTTTTAAGAAAAAACTGGACAGCCATTTGTTCGAAATGGTATAGGGTTACCTGCCTAAGCAGGGGGTTGGACTTAATGACCTCCAACGTCCCTTCCAACTTTATTATTATTATTATTATTATTATTATTATTATTATTATTATTATTATTATTATTATTATTATTATTATTATTTAGGGACAAAAATATATATTATTATATATTTAGGGACAAAAAAATCAGATCAGAAAATTGCTTTGCTGAAGTGGATAATCAGCTGAAATAATTCTTTTAGGAACCACGAAATCCATTTTGGAATTTCAGAATTACTTGATCTTGTCTTTATTAAAAAAAAAACTTCAGAATGCTGCATAGAAGGCTATGCATGAGCATGACACTAAAGCTGATATCTTTTTCTTACAAAATGTAAAAGGCTAATGTTGGTAACCCCTTATATCAGTCATATATCCCTAATCAATAATCATGATATGATATGTAATTATCCAAAATGTGTATATTTGTATATGTGTTGCTAATGCAGAACATATGCCCACATTTTATAAAAATCAAAACCAATTAAAATTAACAGCTTACATTGAGTTTATCCATATATTAAGAAAGTATATATGGACATTACTAATACAGGGCGAACAGAAGCAGAAAAGAATTATATGTACCTGTACAATTTCATTAATTAATGAAAGAAAATCCTTAGAAGAAAGCAAAAAACATTTGGTGAAAAAAAAACCCACAAAGAAATGGAAGTAGAAACATCCACACATCTTCTCTGCATATTCATGATGTTCTCTGTTAATATCTGAAGATATGAACAAGTCAGAGAGCCAGTTTGATCTAGTGGTTAAGGCACCAGGCTAGAAACCAGGAAACTGTGACTTCTAGTCCTGCCTTAACCAAGAAAACTGGCTGGGTGACTGGAAGCAATCACTTTCTCTTAGCTCAATCAACTTACAGGGTCGTCGTTATGGGAAAATAGTAGGAGGAAGGAGTATTATATATGTTCATTTTTTTAGTTATTTATAAAAATAATAAAGGTGGGAGATAAGTAAATTCATAAAATTATGTAGTGAATGATATTTTACTGACTGGGCCACTAAAATAGCATATAAAAACCTAGAACTCCTGAATGGTTCATTTTTAGATAGATATTACTAACACTTTGTTGAAAGAAAAGTCTTCATCAGGGTCCAGTCCAAGCCGGGAATAAACAAAATGGAGACTGCTTTAGAAACAAGGCTGTAGTTTATTGAAGAGCAGAGCCAAACAGAAAGATGGCTCTGGGAAAGCTGACCACATGTTGCTGGGAGTGGTGGGTTTTTATACCTTTTGGGGCTTTTGGCATTGTTTCCTGTTCCTGTTCGAGGCTTTGTATTTCCTGTGTCATGTACTTTGACCTGAGTCTGAGTGTGCCTTTTTGGTATTGGTGGGTTAATCCTATTATGTTTCCTGTCCTTAGAGTTTGAGTGGGGGTATGTAGATTTTAGGGCTCTTTGTCTTCCTAATCTCATCAGCTTCTAGCTTCCTGTCTCCAACCTTTCTGAAAGGATTATCACATCTGCAAGATGGCCTCTGCCTAGTTTCAGTTTATGGGGGAGAGGGGCTGGGGCTTGTTTCTGGAGGCTGGTTTCTGTTTGTTTGTTTTTTTAAGATCTTTTCCATTATTCTTTTGGGGAAATATATTCTGCCTTTCTAATATTCCCCAAAATATTTCTTTCTCTGGATTCTTCCCACAACTTTATAGGATCCAATCATAGGAACAGAACTTTTGTGAAAATGTAACTGCACATAATAGAAATTATTCTTGGAGATTTGAACCAAGAAGCAAATTTTATTTTATTTGCACATTTTTGTCATCTTCCTCAGTATTTCAGGAAGGCAGGTTCTGGTTACATGTTGGAAAAATGTTCTAAAAGCAACTCAATAATGCAATCAATTATCCAGGAAAGCAGTGTTTTCACTAGATATCTTCAAGCAGAAGCTAAATAAATAGGTTGACAAAAAGTGTGATTCCTGCACTGGGCAGGAAAAATGGTTTTATGGATTAAATGATATTTTCCATACTAATCATTTTATCGATTTCTTCAATAATCCAAGCATGATGATGAGGATGATGTTAAAAATCACAATGACAGTGATAAAAATGAGGAAAAATGCATTGCAAACTTACAATGAAAACCTTAGTCATTCTTGTTTGCATCCCAAGATAGAAAGTAAGTATGAAAGTCACAAGGCTTGCATTACTCTTATCACTACTGTGTTGCAAACATGGGTTTTTACTCGTGCTTCATCAAGTTTGCATGCTTTCGAACGGCTAGGTTGGCAGCAGCCAGGGCAAGGATGGGAACTCACCCCGTCGCATGATGCTCGGGTTTTGAACTTTGAAGTCCCACATCTGAACCGCTGAGCCATCTTGCCACCCATAAATAGGTATCACTTTGGTAGGAAGGTAACAGCACTCCGTGACATCATGCTGGCCACACGGAAACATCTTTGAACAGTACTGGCTCAAATGAGTATTGGAGAAGCCCATAGTCAGTATCCAGGAAGCCTTTGATTTTGTAAGATACTCTCCTTTTGAGTGAGAATAATGGAAAATACATTAAATATGTTTAGGAAAGACAGCACTTGTGGGTAGGTGGGTGGGTGGGTGGAGGAATAGTTCAGCATTATAGGTAATGTGAAAATTATACAATTAAATTTTGCATCCACTTTAAATGGGGTATGCAGGGAACACTATGTGGTAGTTTCTAGATTAAGGCTTCACTCAGTTATACTAGTACTGATGCTACCAAGTAGAGTGTTTGCCCATTTTATCATTAAACATGTTTGTACATTGGTTAATGTTTCTTTGCAGCAAAGCCCCATTATACAGTTAAACACCCATCACATTAAGAGCATAATTTCATTCATTTCACCATTGGAATGACAATTTCAGGTATTTATTGTTTATTTAAAATGCTTATGGGCTAAGAGCAAAAACCCCTCCCCAAATACATTTAGAGATAAATTCAGCACTATGATATACAGTAGTATTTTGTGAAAATTCACAAAACAAGCACTGGGGATGGTGAAGACAACCAAAGTATCCCTTCAAACTTCTCCTTTTGTTAGGATTTGGAGGAGGTATTGTCTGTTCAAAGGCAACAATTGTGATTATATAAGCAATGTTTCAGCTTTCTCCCTTCAGAGTAATATAATAATAATAATAATAATAATAATAATAATAATAATA
>NW_015386668.1:159143-162935 GCF_001527695.2 Protobothrops mucrosquamatus | reverse complement strand
ATATTGGAACACTGCTATCATGTCCCCCCTTGTCCTTCTCTTCGTTAAACTAGACATACCCAATTCCAGCAACCGTTCCTTATATGTTTTAGCCTCCAGTCCCCTAATCATCTTTGTTGCTCTTCTCTGTACTCTTTCTAGAGTCTCAACATCTTTTTTACATCGTGGTGACCAAAACTGGATGCAGTATTCCAAGTGTCTTTTGGATGTGACAACAATGTTGAGCATATGTTCTTGGATTGTGTATACAGAATCAGCATTCTTAATGGCATTTCATTTATCTGAGCTTCAAGTATTTTTTAAAACTGAAAATTATAGAATAGCATCTTATATACATGAATTATTTGACTCCTCAGAAGCTCATCTGACACTTACAGTTCATTTCTAAGAGTAAAGAATTTTTTGGGAGAACTAGGCAGTCCCTGATGATGGCGGGGAGGGGACAGGATAAAAAATTGGGGAAGAGATTGTGAGTCTGATTCAACACCACCATTTTTACATTTCAGTTATTTACTCTGGACAAGGTTTGGGATGGAAATTTCAGAACGAAATATGGTTTCCAATTTATTTCAAATATTCAGTGATTGGTTGCGTACTACTTTGCCAGATGCTGCCAAACACATAATCTTAAAATATTGATGAGAGAACTAGAATAATAAATCCCCAAGTATTGCTTTTATCTGGTTTTTCATTCCAGACAAAAGACATTTTGCTAATGCCTGACTCTGAAAGTGGCATAAACACACTTATTCAGAAGTAAATCTTCATGATTTCAAATAGGTTTGCTTCTGAGCAAGATTCATTGCAAAGTTTTTAGCTCAAAGGAAAGGATTTCAGAGGAATGATGGATAAGTTTCCCAAGTATTGATTTCAGAAAGTGAGCTTTTCAGGAACGGAAAGCCAACAGTGAACTCGTTACACGATTTGGCAAGGCTGTAACCACTTGTATCCATTAGCTGGCTTTTGCATCGCTCTTTTGCAATACCGAATTTCATTCACAGCCACCAAATCTCTACGAATCACACTCTTTTCTGATGAATAGTTTTCTGGTTAAAATAGAGGATGAGTTCATAAAACGTCCTAAGCTATAACGTATTTTGTTTGATTTTAACTTAATGGAACCTGCGAATTTGGCCATTCTAATTTGTGAACCATGGTTTAGCATGACAAATATATCCTGCCAATTTAATTTATTCCCCAAAATGCGGCTAAACAAACTATTGCTGAATGTGATATATGAACCCTACCAATGTATTCTTGGCTTCATTTCACACTAGTGGCAAAAGGCAAGGATAGACTGATTAAAGGATTGCTTGTGATGACAAAGGGAAGGTGGAGTTCAGTAATTAGGATAGGATGTTAGGAATCCAGATGGCAGGATGAAGCCGCTCCAGATTAAGGCAAAGCCTGTAACTCACTTTCAGTATCAATCATGTCCTTCTGTTATTTTCCTACTATCTTACAAGCAAATGAAATTTTGGATTGCCAAAGAGTGAAGAAAGAGCCAACTAATGGAGAGAGACAAGTGACAGGGGCTTGCCAAACTATGTAATGAGTTCACTGTTGGCTTCCCGACTCCTGAAAAGCTCATTTTCTGAAATCAGCCCTTGGGGACCTTCTCCATCATTCCTCTGAAATCCTTTCCTTTGGGCTTAAACCTTTGCCAGGAATCTTCCTCAGAAACTAGTTTACTTGAAATCAGAAAAATTTACTTTTGAGTAAGTCTGTTTATGCTAATTTTACAAAAATAAGAGCCAGGCATGAGGAACATGTCCTTTGTCAACTTTTATTTGGTATGAGAAACATTGTTGACAAACACAGTATTTGGGAATTTAAATGATCTTTCCACATTGTTCCTAAGGTGAACAATGAAACTTGGGAAAATAGTTTGAAAAGTGGGGCTTTGAAACATGCAGAAGCTAAAAATATTATTCTTGCTTTCTTCCCATTTATATACATCCACACAATCACTTCATTTTCCGGAGCAAAAGAGGGTTTGATTATTTGCCATCAAGTTGTGATCTCTTATCAACCATATAGAGAAATTTTATCCATGGCAATCTGTCCCTAACCTGGTCTTCCAATAGTGCTTTCATAAAAGATGCAGCTGTTTTAATGATTCAATGGGAAGTTATTCATTCATATTTCAATATACTACAAAGAGTCCTTTCCAAACCTTCAGGCATTTTTAATCATGAAAAATGGTGGAAAGTCTGTTGTTTCTGAACCAAAATTAAGATCCAGAATTGCAGATAATAATTGGGATACTATCAGTTATGTATCTTATTGGGTTCAGTGAAATTATACATCATAGACTTTATAAAGCCTAACTTAAAATGCAGCATGCATTTTTAAACTGAATTAATTTGAATTCTTTAACCTGTTTCTATTTTTTTTTTTAAAAAGTATTTTAATATAAATAGGAAACAGGTCCAAAAAAGGAAAAACAAAAACAAACAGAAATTGAAATAAAAAAGAATAAAGATAAAAAAAGCTATCATTATTATAGAAAACAATTTAAACATAGCATTAAGCTTTGTCTACACAAAGTTTCTAAATTCACTCCTGTACAATATCCTCATAGAATTAAGTACATTAATATATAACTTTGTCCTTTGTAGGACTAGTGTATCAATTTTAAAAAAAAATGTTTTTTAAAAAACTAACCTTCAGACCAGGGGCATCTGCTGGAGGAGGGAATGGGAGGGGATTAAAAATGTCGGCATGGCAGCTGTGACCACGGGTTGAACTCTCGTGACTTTGCTATAAGTGTTGCCACAAGGCTCATGTAAAAAGGGGAGGTGGGGCTTCAATCACATAGTCCTGGCCACTATCCTGACTTTTATGACCTCTCTCTGAGGCACCTGTTTTAGACAAATGGAATAGATATTAATTGGATATTCAAGCATTTTCCCAAGAGCAGAGTTGTTTGCACAGGACAGACTGGAACCCGCCCTAAATGAGCTAGGTTAGGAGCCATCATTTTGGTGTTGTTTTTTTTTTTAAAAAATAGCAAATAAATTGAGATGATACCATTAGTTCAGTCATTTGCTTTGAACCATCGTTTGACTCATTCCAGTCCTGCAGATTATCCTGCAGTATCTCATCTAATCCTTTCAAAGATTAGATCAATGTGCTGCATAATTAATTACATACTGTTTTAAGAAATATAGCTCTCCATTAGTACACTTTGTACAGAAAATAAAAGCTTTGTTATCTTGGATTTTCTTTGGAGAGATTGTTCCTTCCACTCACTGTTGTGTTTGTGTGTTACTTCTTTATTGAGATTTGGTGGTGTTCTTGATCTTACACAGGCCTCAAGATAGACAGTTATAGCTTTATAACATTCTTGTTCTTTTATTTGTTCACTTCATTTAGAAAAGCAGCCATTGCATCAGAAGTGTTTGTACGTCCACCCGCCTTACTTCTTACTTTATATATTTTGCCAGTCAAACTTTTCCCCCCATATCTACTTTGTCTTCTTGTTAAACAACAGTTGCTTGTCCTTAGTTGGTCTTAAATATTTCTCTAACAAAGCTGTCTCTGTTTTTCCAACATGCCCATTTGCAGCCCACGCTGTTCCTATGCAGCCTTTCACTGATACCTTAGACCTCAATATCACTCCAAGTGATCTCATGCAACATCTGTAGTTGGGCTGGATTAAAAGACATGGGAAACCTTGATTGAACCATGTTCTGTGGGTCAAAAGCTCTCGACTATCCAGCATTCATTCTCTCTCTCTCTCTCTCTCTCTCTCTCTCTCTCTCTCTCTCTCTCTCTCTCTCTCTCTCT